>NW_010326879.1:34458-55807 GCF_000700745.2 Antrostomus carolinensis | reverse complement strand
AGCCTATAGAGCATCACTACCAGAGTTTCTACTGAATTAAAGATGTGTCTGATACAAAAAGCAGTTGCTACTCTGCGAGTAAGAAAAAGTGTCTTATTCCTAGGCCCTCAAACTATGTCCTTGGCATTCTCCCAACGCTGCCTGGCCTAGAGGGAAAATGAAGTACCAAGAACTTATCTCAAACTTTGATACCAACACATTCTCGAGCATTAGCAGTAGATGAACAGATCAGTCATACCTACACTATGCCAGGTTAGCACTAACAATAATAAAAATCTATATGATTGTGACAGAAGGATTCTCAAGGAGATTGTCTCTCACCTATTGAACAAATCCCTTTCTTATTACCTTGAAGAGTAAGAGCCAAAGTTGTATGTCTGTCTTCTAGGTATTCCTGTTAGGAAAACTCACAGTCAGCAAGGTTGGTGTCTTGTAAAATACAGTAACAGGCTTATCCAGCATCCGTGTAATAATTTCCAATAGAAATATGTGCGTCACTGGTGGTTTTCCTGTACAATTTATTGTAAGCAAAATACACTTTACTGTCTGTGATGAATAACAGAAAGTAAGTGGCAGGATGCTGCTGCTGTGGGTTCAGGCATGTACATGCACAGCATGCTGTTTCTCAGAGTGTTAAAATGTAGCTCAAAACTCCATCACAATGTTCATGCCTAGAACATCTCAATGGATTCTGTTAGCAAACACTGTGATTACTAATCAGCTACAAGGGCATTTTATCCCATGTAATTTGCAGGTTTATATAACTGTTTTTTTATAGTTATCCAGCTGAAGCTCAGCCTCCCAGAGGTACATTTACAGATAAAGAGTGACAGTTGTCTTGCATGTCTATTCAGAAAGCTCAAATATGAGATTTTCAGTGAAGGGAATTGATATCAAAATAAATTTAGGCTCTCTGTTTTAATCTCATACACAAAACACGACATGCTTCGTTTGGCATTTAGAAGACCAGCTTAATGTGCAAGCACTGGCAGTGAAGCAGGGGATTTTTTCAAGGTACATACATGATGTCTGCCAGCCTATCTCTGATTAGAATCAAGATCAACAGAAGTAAATTCTGATCAACTCTAATGTGCAGCCTGCTGTCAGGAAACTCTTTGTTGTTTGAACCATCCTTTAGCAGTAAACATCTTTTTTTTTGAATTTCTTCACTGATGTCAGTGTCAAGTCGTTGTGCTATCACAGCGGTGGGACTGCTGTGCGAATGCTAACATGAAAAGGGATACAGTGGGGTACACTGCATATTCATTTGCAGGGCTTCTATTTCATTTTGCTTCTCAATCTATTTCATTTTGCTTTTTCTTCCTTTCTCCCTGAACATAGTTTCAGGTGGGCAAAAACGATAATTTGAAAAGGGACAGAGAGGGTCAAGATGGCTTTATTTGTGATTGGTTTTAAAACTTTCTTTCTACCCGTCTAACTGATTTGATACCTGTTTGATAGCCAGCAGAAACACAAAAATGCTTCTTCATCAAGAATAGGTGATCAATTTCAATCTTGCATTTTATTTTCTTTTCTTAAAACACTCTACTAGACCTGTGGGCTTGTCTGTTGCAACATTTGATTCAGGTACTAACATTAATGACAATATCTTCAAAATCAAGCATGATGTGGGTCAGGCTAGCTCCATCAGCTGGCCTGCCAAATCACACATACTGGGAATGAGACTTGAGCAGTTGATTTGCTCTCATGTTCACTTCCAGGCCTGAACCTCGCTGCAGGGAGGTATGCCTCCTTCTCTGTATGTCTGTCTGGCAGCTGTAGGTGGCTATCCCAGTCCATCAGCCACTTGCTCCAGGGTAGGGGTGGCAGAGGGCAGGCAAGCTGCAGCCATACTGAGGTCCCCCATAAAGAAAAGGAGGCACTTTTCCTGCTGGATTTTGGCACGAAGTCCCTCACTTGAGGAGGACTGGCCAGGTTAATCCTGCATCCTTTGTTGGTCATGGTTAGTGCCCCGACTGTCTCACTCGGGGCTTCATGGGGTGCTTTGGGCTCTGACTGAATGGTCACAATTGAGTAAGTTGCCCCAGGTCAGCTGAGCCTCACTAACAGGGTGGAAAGTTGCTCTTAGCCATCAACAAGATGAAGTGAAGCACAGCCACATTAATTTATTTCATTAAGGAATTAAGATAACATGCTTTATCTCAGGCTGTGAGCTAAAAGCACTCACAGGGACAGTCATAGTACTCAGCAGGTATAAGGGAATTACTCACCTGTCAGTAACTTGTCTTTGGGGAGAGAAGGAAATGGAAAGTGGGGGGGCTGTCTCTGAAACTATGCTCTGTGGAAAGACAGATGCATACTTTGCCTCTTCACAAACACCCCACTTTTCTTTTGGATTCTCTTCACCAATCTTAATCTTTTGTCATTGTATTCTCAAACTCCTTCCCCTCTCACTTCCCCACAAAGCTTATGAGCTTTTGACTCACACCTTGCATACCACATTCTCTAGAGAGTCTTTTTTTACCTCCTACTCTCACCTATCTGATCCTTTTTATTTCTTTCATACCTATTATCTTGTGTGTTTTCTGTCTTCTTTGCCTTGTGGCTGCCACAGAAAGCAGAGGTTGATGTAAAGGCAGCAAAACCTTTCCTAAAAACAGCTCCATGTTCTGCTAAACGTTCTCCTCAGCTACAGAGAGCAAACTGGAGAGCAGTCTCACTCCAGGAGCAGCAAAACTCTGAAGGCTAGATATAGGCCTGTTAGTTTACAGCAAGTAAATTTTTTTAATGTATGTAAAAACTATTGAAGAGAAATGTTAATATGCTCCTCTAGTTTGGGAGGTGAAAGATCACAAAAATATTTGAAATATCTTTGGGTTCTAACACTCCTATAAACCTAAATAATAATAATATCTAAAACTCTAAAAAAATAACACCCTCATGTACCATACACACAAAAACCTCATTAGATTAAGAAAACAAAGTTTTAAAGCTAAGGGAAGGCAGGATTAATGCTACCTGTAATACCTGAATCTTACCCCTATGCATGTAGGTTTTATGATGCAGTTTTAATGATGCAGCTTTAGTATTTACCACATTTTCTCTACTGAATATCTATCTTATTTGGTGCAACGGTTGAATCTGAATGGAGGTGTCAGACCCTGCAAACAAACTGTTTGAACTCCTGCCCTTCTGGTGCACAAGTTGGTATGTGTATTCTTGCTTGTGCAACAACTGACCAGTGTGTAAAATAACATACTATCCCCATTTTGCAAATGAAGCCTGAGACAGACAAGTGAAGTGATTTGTCTAATATCACACAAGAGGTCTGTAGAAGTGTATTTTTTTGTAGGGAATTGAATCTGCATTATCTACATGCTTAATCACTGGATCATGATTCACAGAGTTAAGGAAGCTATGCTGTTATGAAGAACTGGAATAAGGATTTATTTTGTCACTGTAGTTCAGTGAAACGCTAAGAAATTGTGTTAAAACTTATTTATTTTGTAGTTTATCATTGACTGCATGTAACCCTCCATTTTTGACCCTGTGGTTAGATGTGCAGAAAATTTGAGCGAATATAGCTGCGAGCAAAGTTTTGGGAGTTTAACTTCAAGGCTTTCAGACTACAAAAGCTGTATAATATCCTGCCTATCTTAAAATGGCCACCAGAATTAACTGATTTTGCCCTTTTCCACCTGTACACATCTTGCTGTAGGATGTGAGCTGTCATCTGTAATTATCTGACAACAAGAACTGTCTTGTGAGCTAGCATGGCAGCTATCACACTAGTCCTCTGTTGTAACCGAGGCCACATGTATTGCTGTACTGCAATGCTGATTAGTTTTAGGGGACTTATGTGGAAGTAAGGATGATCTGTGAGGAAGGAAATCTAGGTATTAAAACACCTACACAATCCAGAACTAAATATAGAAAACCTCAAAATATCTGCAAAAGTTTCTGTCTCATGACCTTAAACTATCTGAACTCTTGATTTTCCCACTTCCCACACACTATTTGTCGTCATTTCTTGTGGTATGCTATAAAACTTAAGTTGTAAGTAGAAGTGAATGAGAAGTTTCATGTCATTTAACCTAATTAATTTGGTCCTTTAGTGAAAAATACTCAGCCATATTTCTTCAAATGGATTGGAGTGTAAGCACTTCTATCAAGAATTATGTTATGTTCAAGTTTCCAATTTGTTTTGCTTATATATTGGGGAAGGTGAACTTCTTCAATCAATTAAATGTCTACAGAAAGTCCAGAAATTTCATTACCATAGGTGAATTCCTTTCAAAATAAAAGAGAATGCTCAGATACAAATCAGTGTCCAGTTCTTTCTGAAAAACCCTGGTGTTTTTCTTCTAATGATCTGTTCATGTACCTGAGAGTATTTAAATAGCAGAATTAAGGATGTGTCCACTGTATCTCCATTGTTTCACTTCCAGTCTTATTTTTCAGGCCCTATTCTTGTTCATTTTACGAACAATTATTTTTACAAAACTGGATGAAAACCCAGAATTCAAATTAAATTTTCAGTTTCTAAAACCAAGTTTGAAATTATGCAAGGCATACCCTCCTTTTGGAGCATGTCACAACAGAAGTACTTCTTTTACTGGACTTTGAAACACATTCATTATAATAATGCTGAAGCCTTGGAAATCCTAATGTCTTTTTGGCACTGAAAATCCTCGCTTTTCCATTTATGCCATTGCTGAGCACTGATATCATGTAACTTTTCTTACATTTCTGTGTGAGTGAGATGAAAACAGAACTAATTTCTTCTGATTTATGAAAGGCTTATTTCACAAAAAGGCTTTACAGGAACACTTTAAAACATACAAAAATGACTTACCAAAGAGAATAACTAGCTCAATCTGCACTCCCAAAACAAGCAAGCAAACATAAGCAGCTCCTGAGCCAGCTCAGAACTTCCAGCAAATTAATGTTCCCTAAAAGGAGCTGTTTGAATTAGCTAGGGAAGAAGACAAGGAATATCAGGCATTGGTGTATGCACTGCTACCTACCGCCTTCATATTCTTGTAACTTAAGGTCAGTAAGGATCTTTGAGTCATCTTAGGTTGTGGCTTCCTTACTGAAGCCTTAGCCTCAAAATCCTTACTGAATTAGTCACGTGGATAGCACTTTAATTTCAACTTCATTAGGGACACTGAAGATATCTGAAACTAAGCTCACTTGTCCTCCTGAATAAAGATGAGCACACATAAAAGGTATCCAGAGATAATGCAAGCACAGTGAAGATTAAACATTTTAATTACAGATGGGAAACTTGTGACCACCTCAACAAGCACAAGATCAGGCCAAAGTTTAGGTTTCAAAAGTGAATCTATGCAGAAGCAAAACTGCATTACTTTGTGTGAGGAGATAAATTGCACTTAAAAAGTTGCAGTCTTGGATAGACAGATCCTGAGGCACCTGATGGCTTCATCAGTCAAAACGTTCCTGCCAGCACCACGAGCTAATGCATTAGCACAACACAGGGTGAAAATATAGCCTGTATTAGCTGATGGAGCACTGCCCAGGCAGAGTAATTTTTTTTTTGTTTTTTTTTTTTTTTTTTTTTTTTTGCTTTGTGTGGTGTATAGGAAAAATTCTAGCTTTTATATTTTTTTTTTATATTAAAAATAAGAAGAAAAATGACAATTATAAAATACCGGATAATATTTTCACAGCATAGGTATATAAAGCAGCAGACAGACAGTATAATCGATTTCTTTGGGTACGCAAAAGTGCATCATTTTGGCAATTCAAAAAGACGCTAACAGGAAGCCATCCTTTCATCAGACAGTCTGTTATCAACAACTACACTTAGTTTAATTATATTTTGACTCTTAATCATGTTTCATGAAGCAGGTAGCATTCCTTTTTCTATTAAGAATTCATATGCCATTTACAAAGAATAAGGATATGAAATGCACAATTTTCTCTGCACTTTCAACAATTATATTCCCCTTCATATTACATTAATGAGAGTAATCCAAAATAACCTTTTGTTTCTCTCTCTAGCTGTAGCTCTGCAGTACCTAACAGCAGTCCAACAATGTTTGGAAGGAAAAGTTTGGAATTGTTAAGCTTTTTAGTAGAGTTAAGGTATATATGCCTCTAAGACTAATGGAAAATTTGACATAATTTCCTATACAGCTATGAAAATTCTAGTAAGGTATTAAAAATATAAAGTAGGACAAGAGTTACCATAGTGAAGAGCACCAGCATCAGTTTTTTCATTTTTTTTAAAACCTGCTTCGAGATTGCATGGTCAAAGTCACCATGGATGAAGACTAGATTTCTAAATTTTTCACATTACTATACAGGAAGTAGCAAAAATCACTGTAGGATGCAGAATGGCAGTGGCAGATACTTGCTATCAGCACAGTGCAATGGTGCAGCTATAGTGAGACTGAACACCCTCCCAAGCTCCATTTCTTCCAAGCATGATGCTTGAGATGAAACCTTGCGCTTTGAGATGTGATTTTTTTCTTACTTTCTGTATTTAACTGAAGCAAGCTGTAGAATATCTACCAACTTCCTGATATAATAGTTTCTTAAATAAAGCTCCCTGTGACAGAAGACAAAGTAAGATTATATAGACACTGAAACATTAGGAAAATGAATGCTCTTAAATTCACTACCATTTGTATATTACTGTCTGAGTCCATACTTTGCTTGGTATTTCCAGGAAAAGTAAACACTGAAAATTCAGTCATGGATCTTGACTTTTCCCCACTTTTAAAATCAAAGCCATTCAGATTTCACCAGCATTTGACTACAGCAGACATGCATAAATGTATCTCAATCTCCAACCCCTCACAAGGCTTAAAATTCAAAATAAGCTTTCACAAGGTTCTGGGATGGGGTTTGAACTGGGAAATAGCAAGTGCCTTTGAATTTAACTGTGTGCTAGACTTAGCTGCAGCATTGTTCCTTTTTGTCTGTCAGTTCGTGTATCTTCAAAGACTCTGCAGTCTGGGGAGCAGATGGGGGTTTCTAGCTATCTCTTTACCCTGCAAGAGAGGTGCCAAGTACATAGGGTGATGGGCTGAGCTGGTGAACTGATGGGGAGCAGAGTAATAGGTGAAATTAGCTAGAATGTTATAAAAAGCAACAGGAAACCTGTCCAGGGGTTTGTAAATGAAGTTATGATGAGACAAAAGACAAGCAGCTGGGGACAGTTTCATATCTGAGAAAACAAATCCTGCTTCAATTTCTCAGACACAGTTTATCACCTGAACACCTGTCATCATGGTCTTGACTGCTTTGTTTACTGCCCTCCTTTCAGCTGCTCTTCATCTCTTCCCTGGGCAAAGACTTTGGGCCTCGACTTGGGTACAGCTGAGCAGGACTTCCTAACACCAGTAGAAAATAGATTTATACCCGATGAGGATCTAGCTTCCCACCTTGTCGCTGAAATAGAAACAAGAGCTACAGCTTTTAAAAGATCCACTTATTACTGACACTTCAGTAGCTAGAGTGACTGGAGCAGTTAAAAATTCGTGTCTCAGAAAAGCAATTTCGGCATTTCCAGGCATTCATTTTAGTCTATATTTGTGCCAAATGAGGATTCAAAATGTAATTGAAAAAGCTTTTCTAAGGCATGTTCAGGTGTCTTTCAACAGAAAGACATTAGCTGAAGAAAGAAAAAAAAATGCAGGAAACAGTCAAATTGCTTAAGAAAATTGAACAGCCAGAAAGCCCATTAAAGCCCACAGCATTCTAGTGTGCAGGAGAAACTGTTGGATGAAATTAAGTAGGAAACTTCCCGCAACCATTCTCTGGGCTCTGCAAATGGTCAAATGCCACTTTCAGATTTGAAACACATTTTGCTAGAGAAGAGCACTCTCTATCCTGTTTGTTCATTACTGGCTGTCCATACCCTTCCTCCTCACTCCACTGATCTAGAGAACAATGACTAGTCACTGGTATCACAAGAGATTCAATAACCTGTGTAAACCTCAAGGCAATATACAGCACCACTCTGAGAACCAAGATGATCAGGAGCAGCAGAAGCAGTACAGAGAATAGGGTAAGAGCAATCATAGCAAGCCAGCAAGGTTGTTATAAGGCAACCAGGAACCAGAAACTATTAAGTAGAATATGTCAGGAAAAGTTACTACAAGAAAATATCCAAAAATAGAGCTGAAAAGAAGAGTATTTCTTCAACGAACTAGAGTGTTAAACTAGACATGTCTACTAAGGGTCAAAAAGAGATGCTGAGAAATTGCTTGTCTGACAAGAAAGCAAGGCAGACCAGGAGAAAAGCAAAAAGCCACAAGGTCACTGAAATGCCAGAAAACCATGGCTGTAACAGCAGGGCTAACATAACCATGACAAAACCATAACACATTCCTGAGAGGAATATGGAGAGAATGAACACAGATGTTGGCATAAAGTCACTTGCAGTTTTTCCAAACTTTTTGTTCATACACACTGGATCTTTTGAAAACCAATCTTTTGAAGCTTTCTATTTTCCTCTTAACCTGAAACTGGGAAAGAAAAGGTATCTTGCTCTGCAGCAGCCTTAGATTTTTTCTTCACCAAAATCCCAGGTCTTCTCTAGTCTTGGGAAATGACACTCATATTTTCATTCTCACTGAATACCAAACATAGGTTGCAACAGAGAAATATTCTTATGGTATCAATGACTAAATCCTTCTTCTGTTAAACCTAACTATGCTTCTAAAATAATGTAAGAAGAGAAACCTGCTTCCAGTATCTCTGCTGCTTTGTCTCCAACAGGAGATGTTTCCTCTCCCTTTCCTGTAAAGGATGCCTGTACCATCCTGCAAACACAGCTTCCATATTGCACATTACTGGGAGAGTGGATGGCTCAGCCAGTGAAGTATCATGTCAAAGTATTGAGGGAGAGGTGGAAGGGACATATCAGCTTTTCTCTTTCTGTCTCAGGCTGTCCAAAACTGTCCAGGAACCCTTTTGTGAAGAGGACCCCTCAGTTGTGACCCCACTATGTGCTCTGCTCTGTGTCTATTTCAGGGCCAGAAATAGATCCTGTACTTTCCAACCTTCTGACCCTAGATTTTCCATGCCTTACATGAGGTAGCAAAAGTCTTATGCAATTGCACAGATTGAGAAAAAGCAACAGAAGGCTGAAATGGCTTGTATAAAAGTCGGATGGATATGGCACTTCTAAATATACTACTTTGTTAGGGTAAGGAAGATCCTAGCATGCAAATAACAGACAGGCAGCTTCTAGTAAGCACAATTAAAAAAAAAAAAAAGATTAAAAAAGTCTACAACAGCTGAACTGCATTCTGCAGGGCTAAGCTTGAGGAATAAAAAGAAGTGTAAAAACATAACCTTTCACATTAAGGTCAAGTGATTGTTAAACTGGTGCCTGGACAATCTTTTCTTCCATCCTCTGCCTGATTTTCAGCTGATTCATAACATTACAAACACCGGCCCAGATCACTCATTTCTCTCCCCAATATATTCTGTCATAATATGAAAATATGCAGCATAGCAGTTTCTTTATCCAGGCGTATTTTTTTTTTTTTGCTGAAGTGTTCACTATTTTCTTAAACATCTTTTTCCATTTTCTAAAGAAGAACTATTTACAAATTATATCTCCTTAGGAAGAGTATCAGTAACAATTATTTCACATGTCAATCTTGACACACCAGAAAAAGCAGTGCTCTATGTTGCCTCTAGCAAAATTTTGACCAACCACTAATTATATTGTAAACAGCTGAACAATGCAGAAAAAAAATGACCTATGTCTAAGTTAACTTTGCACAAAGTTGCTAACAGTGGCACAGTGGCCATAAAATGGTAGCGCAGCACACTCAGTTCTGTATTTAATTAAAGGACAGAAATACAGACTTCTAAAATGTTTTCGTAATACATGAAGGTTGGCAGGATGAAGAAGGTTTGAGCTGTCTCCAGTGTCCCTGTGCTGGAGGCAGTCAGCTAACATGGGTGTTTATTGTGTGCTTGACTGGAGGAGGCTGAAGGAAGAGTAGCTGGAGGAGTTTGATGAGCTTGTTGTAGCTGAAAATGAATATGGCTTTTGCAGTTCTGTTCTCACAGTTCTTGTTGAGGTGACCAGCTGGATGATGTCTGTCAGCCTTTTTATTGTTTTAGGTGAAACTAATAATAGCAATATGAAACACTATAAGGGAGGCTGTGTAAAGCACTGAGGAGGAAGAAAGAAAGAGGAAGAATGGAGTCAAGGGAAGAAACCGGAGGAAGCGAATTGGGATCCCTCTTAATTTGTTTCACTAAACAACAATCTATTATGAAGAGATCCAGGTCTTTCTCCTTGTGATTACAAGACAGCTCTACTTAATTTATTATCTGCAATTCAAGCTTTAATTGAGGCTAGGTTCAATCAGCTCTGCGTATGTTGCTAAGTATAGATAGCATGTGTCCAACCTAGATATTTGTTTATCGCCCAAACCAGATCAGCCACAGTTTGCTGATGGAATAGCAGAGTCTTGGATCTTATTCTTACACCTCCTGTTTTTGCCTACTTGCCTCAATTCAGGACATACCAACTAGCATTTTAGTAGTATATTTCAGGCTATCTCCTCCACATCATGCTGCAGCAAAGACAATAGAGTAGTAGCCAAGCCAAAATCAACCAAGAAAATGAAATGATACTTTACTCACAGAATCAGAAAAAGTACTATGGAATATGTTGGTTTTACTCTAGTAAATGAATTGACATCAGAAAGAACATTTGCATCATCCCCAGTGTCTGATCCCCTCATAGCAAAACCGCCAATGTCGGCTTGTTTCATTCTTAAAAAACACCAAATCTAAAATCCAGTCTTTGTAATCTTCAATTGAGCCAGTTGCTAGAATGCAAATGCAAATAATGAGGTGTCTTGCCATTGCCTGTAATCTAAATCTAAAGACACTAAGCCCACAGAGATACATTAAAGTCAGGGAGCCCGTCAGGAAAGCAGATGGCAAAATAAAAAATAATGCACAAAAAAAAAGCACTAAACCTCTTGCTGGTACTTAATAGTAACATGGATAGGACAAATCTCACCAGGGTAGAGAACGTTAACAGCCTGTTTGTGACAAAATGAAATAAAATTATTTGAATTGACATAAATCTGACCGACACATCCAAAACTACTATTTTGCCCTGGGACTTTCGGCTTAGCTTGGAATGCTGGAAGTTGCTTTTGTTAGGAGCAGGAGCCCAGCATCTCTGAGACAATTCAGTTTCTACAGAGAGTCCTATTTACTGGCAGACAGGAGGACTCACCCAACAGAGCTCAGTCTTTGCTCACAGCTCCCAGCCTATTTCTGCCAATGCTGCCCTGAAGGTCTTTCTCCAGGGGCTCTCCCTTGGAGTTTGCAGTGCTGAAGCTGTCCAGGGTTTCACTGCTGCACCTTTCTCAGCTTCTTTTAGGGGTAGTTTGCTTTCTCTCTTCTAATTACAGTTCCATCAATCAAAGCTTTAGCCTTTCTGTATTCTGTGTCAAATCCCAAGAAAATCTTCTGGGCTACTTTCAGCTAGATAAACCCCATGTTTCAGGTACTTCCTGTTGTTATGTCAGCTCCTGTGGCATTGAAAAGAAACTGAATGACTACCTCAATGTATTCAGAAATATGGTTGCTATATTGACCCACACATCTATGCGTGTATACCTTTTCTAATGATATATATAAATACACGTTAGAAAAAATGCTGGTTTTAGCAGGAGACTCTCTGATCTAAGGTTATGGTTGCTCAGGTCTCCATTTGAACACTCAGCTGGCAGGTTTCAGCAGGTATCTTGCTTCCTGTGGTTTAGATGCACATTCCTGAAAGGTGGCCTTACTGCACAGTGCAAACCAGCTCTGTCCCTGGAGCACTGTAGAGGGAACAAGCATAAAGGGAAAAGAGGCTACTCTTTACTTTTTCCCTGATACATTTCAGTCAAGAAGTCACCCTTCATGTGCTTACCACTATGTAAAGTGCCAGAAAACCCGCTGTGCCCAGTGAGAAGTGGGATAAAAGCTTCATTGCAGAGTCGTTATTTTGTATATCTCACCAACTGATATTTTTCTTGGTTTTGTTTTCCTACTTTTAAATAACCCTTTAAAAAAGCCAGCAATTAAAATATTAAATGCTCCTCCAGATAGCTATCCAGAAAGATAATTTCAGACCAAGATTAAACTCTGCTGCTTTATATCTAGCTCTAAAAACTTCTTGCTGCCACAAAGGTTATTGCAAAAGTAGGATCCACCAGCTGAGCTGAACCTAGAAGGCAGGAACACCAGTACCTCTTCAACCTCTGACATTTGTCTCGGTATCTTTAGTGTCCTTTACTAGTATTGCAGTGACCTCTAGGGGCCTGATCCAAGCCCACTGGCTTCATTGTCCCTTACTGACTTACCCCAGACTTCCAGAAAGTTTTCTAAGCCTGGAAGGATGAGTATTTAATGTATAGATGAAAAAATAGCATGTCTGATGAGAAACAGAATAGCCTAAAGCCTTCCATCTCAATGCTGCTGATGTCTGCATGGTTAAAAATGAACTACCTAGGTGTTAGCCTGAACAATGCATTCACATCCATCTACCCAAAATCTAAATTTTGTTTGTTGCATTTCATAAGCACATGGAAGATGACAGCATCTCTTTAATGCTGAATCAGAGCAAAAAGTTTCCACTTTTTATGTATTTCAGCACAAAAGAAACTGCTTCCACTTACCCAGGAGTACTGTAGATCCATATCAGTTAGGGAATATGTAAGATGTGGCTGATGAGAAGAGCAAGTACAGTTTTCCCATTCTTCTATTTTTGAAATCAAAAGGTCACAAGGACAGAGCTTGTTGTCAGGAAATGGCTTCCAGTCACTCCATAAGTGAAATTCAGTTTCTGAATGGATTGAAATAGTTCCTAAGTTATTAAGTCGGGAAGTGTATGAGCGGCCCAGAGATGCAGAAATAAAATCTGCCCTAGTCTCAGTCTCCTCTTTTCTCCTCATGTTGTCTTTCCACGTCTTCTTTTCCTGAGGTTTTGTCAGTTTCATGCAAGAAGTCAGTGCTTCTTCATCCTTGTCAGAGAGATAAGCGTCTTCTAATGTATCTTTAAAAACATAAATATGTCTGTTATAATATGTTGCAATTCATAGATAAAATAGTACATTTTTTTTCTTAAAAGCTGTCTGTTGCATTCTATATAATGAAAAAGCTGAGGACTCAATAAAAAAACAAATAATAATGATAATTAGGGAGATGGAAAGGATTTTGTACTGGGTTAGACATGTGAGCCAAAAGCAAGATTTATTCTCCATTTGGTAAATTTGTCTTGTTCCCTAAAAAGCCTGGAAAATTGTACTGGTTCTGCACTGAATATGCAAATTTGCTAATTGAATGTCATATTGCTGCATAGTTGCAGAGAGCATGAAATTAGCTTAAATACTGGAAAAATCTGGAAAGATTTTCTGGATAATTCCTTTCCCATCCTTCCTAGTATGTACGTTGTAGTTATAAAGTAGTTGCTGAAATCTAAATTTCCTCATATGTTTCAGCCCAAGCAATGATTTGGCTGGAGCAGTAGTTCATCAGCTAGTTTAAATGCATTTTGGTTTCAAAATAATCATAAAAATAGTTGCATTGTACAATAAATAGATGCACTGTTAAATCAGTGTTGACAAAACAAGTTCAAATGAAGAACTGCTGCACAGTCAGATCAGTGATCTATAGAAGACTGCAGAGAATAACCTGAGCTCAGCATCACTTTAGAATTCCTGTGCCTTATGGCCCTAGGCAATCAGGTAGGATGAGAACCTGACTTGCTTATCATACCACAGACCTTCTTGCGCTCCCAGCTGCTGCTGCCTCATGGATTAACACTGAAAGTTCTCTTTGCATTTTTGAGTTTTGCTTTTCTGATCTGAAACATGATACAATGCTGGGAACTACTCTAAAAACAAATTGTCCTCAGCACAGAAGCTCCACTGTTATACAATTCTGTTTAGCTAAAATCCCCACTTGCAAGATATACTGTTACAAAACTCTAGTTAGTGTGACAGGAAACAGGTTTTCACACTATGAAGAAGTCAGCACTAAAGTGGTATCACACTAACATCTCAGTTGGGGTTTGAAAATTGTGGGTGGTGAATGACAGACCAGGACAGGATTGTTTATAATTATGTTCAATATAGTGTCATTTGCCAAATGTTGGAAAGAATGTTGATATGATGCTTTACTTACTGAGGGGGAGCAAAACATGTTTGACATCCTCTGAGTTTTGTGTACTTGTTTTTTTGGCTCGGACCAATTTCTGCAATCGTTTTAATGTTCCCATGGAGTCTGCTTTATCATCTGGTTCTGTACCCTGCCCAAAAATCAAAAGTGTTAAAAATATTTAAACCCTACAAATAAAAACTAAGGGTAACATGGTGCTTGTTTTGAGTATGACGAAGTCTCAGATTCAAATAATTAATCATCTACACAATGCTTTAAAAGTTAGGCACTTTCTTGCTTTAGGACCAATAAGGAAAAAGGCAAGTCACAAGAGGCATCAGACTTAGATCAGTGAGCATACTGCTGTTTACATATTACTTTTCTTTAATACTCCAGTATTACTTAATACTTAATTCCAGATTAGTTCCAGAAAACATTTTAATATATACATCCACTACATTATCCATCAGCATTTTAGGTATGCACAGAAATCCCAGATGTGGTGAGCTACTGTGTTTAAATGTGTTCTGAAATACTGATATCTTCTTCTATTCAAGGTCTTATTTCCTTTCTTAGATTAAATGACAATAATGTAAATGACAATTCAAATCTGTTATTGTACATTCCAACAACGTCCTACTGGAGAAACTCAAGGTTTGGGTACTACAGGCTCCTAGAGCAGGAACTTTGTGAACGTGCAGCCATCTCACACACTTTCACTTCTGTTAAACCAGCTGCTATCTTGCAAATCAGTCCAGAAACACTTGAATTAACTTCCAGTCTGACTTTAAATTTCTCAGTGAGCTTCATAGAGAAATTTCATACTCTGACACAAATAACCTCTCTTCCATAGTCATATGCGGTGTTTCACATAGGATATCTGCTTTTCATTAGAAACAAACAAACAATATTAGAATTTCGTAAAACCATAATTCACTGATGGCTACTTTTTGGAACAATACTGTCTGGCTTCTATGGATATTCACTTGTTTTCACTGATAACTAATTTGCCCTATTGTGGCAATGCATCTTTGGTGATATTAGAAGTAACTAAGTACTAGAAGGTAGAAATGCAGAGACCTATGTTGCACTCTCCCCAACAATTAGGTCACACATCATAGATCCTTTCTGCTTCCTCATATACATAATCCTTTGAGACAAAAGTCACCAGGGAGTTTGCCAGCACAGTCTAATCATGCATAGTGGGCAGGCTGCTTAGGGATGCATCTCAAGAGATTCTGAACTCCTCAACTTTCATTTTGGTTAAAAGCTTTTTGCAAAGTCTTAGCGTGAAGCATGTCTGAAGCCCCAGCATTCACATATTACAAGTTACATCCATCCTCTGCAGAAATGATAAGGGAGAGGCTGTGCTTCAAGTGCCAAAGGTTCAGATATTTTTCTATGAAGACATGAGGTTCTCTAAGCAGAAATAGAAATCCAAGACTTCTATGCCCAGTCAAATGACATTTTTATGTATATTCATTTAATTTTGTATTGACTGTGTTGAAATTATAGTAAGATGAAGCAGAAAGCTAGTGAAAGCTAAGTGAGAACAAGTGAGATATTCCCCTATATATTCAGATGTTTGATTTCAAAGCTTGATAGGGTTTGTACCAAATGATTTGCACCACTAGTTCATCTTGGTCCAACTATAAATCGGCATGGGGATTTAATAGCCTGCAGAATCTGTAAGTTCTTCATGTAAGACCAATGGACTAACAGAATATTAGAAATTGTCTTGAACCAAGCATGACCCAGTGAAATAAACAAATACCCACATGTGTAAAATTGCACACAAGAAAACCCTGAAACAATTTTATTCTTTCAGGCACTGTTCTGATGAAATGTTCTTAGCTATGTAAAACCTTATTATTAGTCTATCTCTAAATACACCTTTAATGACTTCCTTAAATTAGCATGATTCCATTCATGCTGATGAGGCTATGCTGACTTCTTTCCTTAAAGACAGGACCTTAGGAGTCCTCCTCTCACTAAACACAGTTAGTAATGCAGAAGTTCCCATGGCGGACAGCACTTGGGTTTAGACTCCCTTCTTCTCAGCAGCATGTTACATTCTTTAAAGTCTGCAGACTGTCCTGGGAACTGCAACTCAACCACAGGAACATAGTGGGAAGCCAGAGAGTTGAACGTAACTTTAATGTGTTTTAATGTCTCCAGTGTCTTTTGTAAGTTATGGCTATGTTAGTATTTTAGTTTAGATCAGAGGTATATATTTGAAGTGAATTTCACAGCTATCCCTGGAAGCTACTTTTTGGTCTCAAAGTGCCACAAACTAAATTAATCACAGATGAAATATAAGATGAAAGATGCTTTCCAGAAGTGCAAAAGATGATCTCCAGCTACTACTGGATGTCCAACAGAGGTGCCCTATAAGGCATACAGTGTGGAGATCAGCTAATCAGCACCAACTGTTCTGCTATGCTGAGACTTACATATTATGCTGAGCTAGTTACTAATATAGACAAAACCTAGGTGCTTTCATTTTCTGCCATTTGAAGAATTAATTATTTTCATTTGTAGACTAATAAAACCTGTTGGTTTTGAGTTTAAAACCTTTTAGGTCTTCTTGAGGATCTTTGCTGTAGGATAAGGTCTCAGCAGCTCCACCTTAAAACTCTAGTCGGTTTAGGGCCCCTTTACAGCTTGTGTCTAAGTATTCATCAGTCACTGTGGGCTAAATCCAAGCATCCTTAGATTAGTCATGTTCTGATTTGTATTTCAAGCACCCTCTCCCCTCTTCCAAATTCAAGATAGTAGGACTGCAGTTTTAACTTAGCTAAAGAAAGAAATTGAGGTGTAATTTTTCAGTCTCTCATTGTGAGATGTCTGCAAAATAAATCACAGTGGGTTTAAAATGCTAATGTTGTTCTAATATAAAATCTCTTGAAGTAATAATAATTTGTTCACTTTTAAGTAACTATACAAAAGCAACATGATGACTTTGAGTTATGATCTGGGATTTGCATCATGGAGACATCAAGATAAATGGAAGATAATCTATTCAGATAATTTTATTAATGGCAAACTCTAATCCTCTTTACCTTAAAAGCACTCATTTGGTAGACTCTATTGTTAGTGAAATGTCATAAGTGCTTAAATAATAAATACAGTAACCCCCTTTTATAGAAAAAAAAAAGCTCATGCAGTACCAGTTAGTGATGGGGCAGCTTTTAAATTTACAATATTTTATTTTGGTTTACCTAAATATTCAAATACAGAAATTTAGCTGCCTATCCAAACAGAGATAAAACATTATTTGATGTAGAAACCAGACAATCAGGTGAACTGACCATCCTGGTCTCACCATTTTAGTGTTTTGTCCTGGGAAACCTTAGCCACAGCTTAGCGAAAGCATGCATAAAAGTGAGAAAAACCTGTTAAATGTTATGGTCTGGTTTCAGGCAATTTTGTTCTTGCTCTTTGTGTTATCTGGAATCTGATATCTCTAGTTGCTGCTGTTCAGGATATGAGAGAAGGAAGTGCAGTGACAGAATGTGCAGTGCTCTGGTTGGACGTACGGTAATTCGGAGTATGCTACTTTCTGAAGATACTGACCTTCCTTCTCTGTGGAAGGGGAAGGATGTTCAAAAAGGAACGATGGCAGAATATCAAAGATCAGTGCACAGAGCAGTAAGTTTCCACTCATAAAAAGCTGCTCTTTTAAAACACATTTAAAGACTTCTACATTTCACCCCTCCCTCTGTGTTCTAGGGTCAGAGCATTTGCTCACTTGAATATTGTAGCTGTGCTTGTGTTTTGTTCAATCTATAAACAAAGTTGTCTATAAGAAAAGAATTCCCTCATGAACAAGAATATTCTTTATTTCCCTGCTTAACGGGTTTTAGTCATGCAAAATCATGTCACACCACAATAAAAATTAATTGTGTGAGAAAATAAATCACAGTCGGCCCTTTAGTTGCAAATAATTTGTATGAAGTGTGTGCATGAATACTTACGGACAGGAAATACATTTGAAAAATGCACTTATAAGAATTTATTACTGAAAAAAACCCTAAATTGTGTCTAATAAACTGCTTCTAGTTTATCCTAAGATATTCTAAATACCTTAGAAATCTTTGCTCACTGATATATTATAAGGATTAACCCGTTGACAGAAATACAGCAATTTGGAAGCTAGGTGTAAAACAATGTTGGTCAGATTCAAGCAATCTCAGTCCTGTTAAGCACTGTCTTTCCTGGGTGTAACTGCATTGATTTCAATAAAAGTACTTGCACAGCATGTCACTTCTCAGCATAAAGAATTTAGCCATGACAAGGTCTAATCTCTATGGTTTTTCCTCAACCAGTTTGCCTTTCCCAAAGAACTGCAATGATTTAATCATGATTACCTATGCACTTAAATTCCGAGTACAGTGTAACAGTGAGAAGATAAAAATTACTGTATGTTTACTGTGTCAATGGTGCTATCATTATTGTACCATGGAAATTTTGTGAAAGTTTCAGTAATATCCTTGCTGCAAGTAATGAATATTGAAATAGTATATGATGACAGAGAACTTTCTGCTCAATTTATACAAAGAGTTAGTTTTGCAAAATGCATTGAATTTGGATAAATTTTATGTTAAAAAATGTCAGTAAAGCCACAGTCAACCAACACATAGACAAGCACTGTACAAACTTCTTTCAAGTGCTCCTGCCCATACATATATGACCTTTAAATATTCCTATTATTTTAGTTTGGTACTCCAGCTACTCAAAAATGACTGTAGAGTCAAACTAAGCAGGCTAGGATTATAGGCAGATTTTCTCCTGGGAATCAGAGAGCAATAATAAGGTATTCTCTAAAAGATAAAGAAATATAATGATTAATAGCAGGGCAAAAATAAGGTATTCTATAAAAGATACAGAGATATCATGATTAATAGCATAGCTATGGAGAAAGAGCTTTCAACTTTTGGGGGAGCAACATATAGTAAAGGAAATCCTACTAGAAAGGCTACTAAAGCAGCATGTTCTTCCAGGCTGCTAGCTGCTGATGAAAAAAAAATGAACCATTTTCATGGCAACTCACCATTTCATTGTTACCAGCCACACTTGGATTGTGAACTCGTGGTGGAATCCACTGCTCGTAGTTTATCACCTAGATGGCAAGAAAAGTAAAAAATAAAATAAAATAAAATAAAAAAATAGTATCATATAATTGAATACAGATTGAGAGCTCAGCAGTCCTTCAACCCAGTACTGTGTGCATATAAAAGCAATGGCTGATATATACCAGCTGACACACATTAAAATCAGTTTGATATTGAGCTGTCTTAATTTCCTTATTTATCTGGGACACAGTAACATTTTGAAGACACTCATAGTGTATGTGGTACAGTAGCAGAACCATGCATTATGTCACAGATTGCTTGGGTCTTGTCCTAGACCTTGGCTCTCCTCTCTCAACTAGCAGGAAATTCACAGAAGACTTTCCTCAGCAGCAACCCCCCAGCTGAGGAGCAAGTTTTACTGATGCATTTCTAAAAAGGGTCTGGTTCAGTTGGCCTCATTTTGCCTGGGATGTTGAGCCCCAAGGGTGTGAGTTTGAACTGGATTAACAATGCAGAGAAAATGGGAGGATCCTCAGAACTATGCAAAAACAAGACTATATACATTTTCATCATCTGCCCATAATCCATTTCTTGGTCACAATGTCCTCGTGATAGGATCATCATGGGAATATACTTTCCCTGGGGCACTGATGTGGTCCCTACTGGGCAAGCCTGACAGTGCTTATAGCTTATCAGTGAAAGTAATGAACACTAGCCTTTTTTCTTCATGAATATGAATGACACTTTGGAGGCTGAATGCAACCTAAGAATTTACGTGAGAAATGAGGCATGAACCATTTTTGAAAATGTATTAGCCCAAAGACTATATTACTTCATATTTTATGTCCTTCCCAATATGCTACAAAGAGTTTGAGCCCTCAAGGGAGCCTTGCTAGACATGAACAAACAAGAACAAAGATATGAAAAATAGATGCAGAAAGTAAAGCTATTTTTTATGATAAGGTACAATTAGTACAGTGTTTCTTATGTGGTGTTCCTCAACCTGTACGTCTGTTCCAAGTCCCTGTTTTCTAGCACTTACAGAGTGAAATTAGTATCTATTTAGGAAATGGGAAGGGATTAAAGTTTTTGTGAAGCGTTCAGGGAAGTTTATTTGCTTTCTTTTTTTTTTTTTCTTGAGAGAAAGGAAAAAACACCTAAAATGTTAAACCATTCTATTTACTCTATTTACTCTCACTTGTAAAAAGTAGAATCTTATAGAATTACAGACTCACACAGACCAGCTGAGGCAGGAAGGCACCTCTAGGGGCTGTCTAGTTTAACCCCCAGCTCAGAGCAGGTCCACCTGAGCAAGTTGCATAGGTCCATGTCCTGACAGGTTTTGAGTATCTCCAAAGATAGACTTTACACAGTCTCTCTGGAAAGCCTCTTATAGTGTTTTACTTCCCTTCATGGTATAAAAGTGTTTTCTTTATGTTAAATGAAATTTTCTGTATTCCAGTTACTGCCCATTGCCTCTCATCCTGTCGCTGGACATCACTGAGAAGTCTGACTCTGTCTTCTTTATTCCCACCATCAGGTGTTTGTACACATGTACCAGATCTCCCTGAGACACCTTTGCTCCAGGCTAAACAGTCTCAGCTCTCTCAGCCTCTTCTTGTATGACAGATGCTCCAGTGCCTTAATGATCTTCTTGGCCCTTCTTTGGATTTATTCCACTATTTTCCCTGTTTGTCTTGTACTGGATACAATAACTGAGCTCAGCACCCATATGTGGTGGGTCAGGTCACCACTGCTGAGCAGAGGGGAAGGATCACCTCCCTTAACCTGCATGGCAAAGCTCTGCCTAATGCATCCTGAGAGGATGTTGGCCTTCATTGCTCCAAGGGCACAATGCTGGCTCATGGTCAATTTGGTGTCCACCAGGACCCCCAGGACACTTTCTGCAAGGTTGCTTTCCAGCCAATTTGCCCCCAGCCTGCATTGGTGGAAGAGGTTATTTCTCCCCAAGTTTAGGACTTTTGCACTTCCCTTTACTGAATTTCATGAGGTTCCTGTTTGCCCATTTCTCCGGTCTGTTAAAGGCCTTCTGATGCACAAGCATAACTGCAAATTTTCTGGAAGTGCACTCTGTCCCATCGTTCAGGTGATTAATGAAGATGATAAACAATACTGGACCCAGGATTGAC
>NW_010326879.1:0-34432 GCF_000700745.2 Antrostomus carolinensis | reverse complement strand
AGGACTTTGAGTCATTAACCACATTCCTTTGAGCCCATCAATTAAACCTATTCTCAACCCATCTCACTGTCCACTTTTGTTGTGTCATGTGATTTGTAACAGGTATGAATTGGGTGTTTAAGTAACATATTATCAAGGCAAACATTGGTCTGGAAGTGAAACAAAAAGCAAACCTCAGTTGTTCTAACTCCAGAGCTACACGTCCTTCCCAACTCTGAGGCTCACCAGCTGATAGGTTGTTACCTATTTTTATGTTATTGTTATTCTGCAAACCCAAGGGTCAGAATTCCTTAATTGCTCATACTAGTGGGATAACTAATGTAGTGTTATAAAGAGGAGATACAGTATATGTTTATAGAAATTCAGAAAGCATTAGGATACATATGCCAATATGGATCATACAAGACTGATCTAAACACTTAGTATAGATCCTGCTAGACACAATTCCAGAGCATCAATTTAACAAAAATGTATTTGCTCAGGTAAAGAAAAAATTTTCTAAGTATTAAAACCTATAGGGTCTGCATAATGACAAAGTTGCATAACTTAGGTAGTCAGACTCTTCTTTAACACTCAGCTTTAAAAACACACAGGTGTCCTGAGTATGAAGTTTAGGCTAGGCAAATACTGATTGGAAGCAAGAAATATGCATTTTATTTCAATGAAATCTTAGATTCAGAAAAGTAGTTCTTTCACCTGACATGTGGTTTCTTCTATCTTCTTTCCTTGCAGCAAATGTATCCCATCACCAATAATATTATCTTCTGTGAATGAGGATTAAAAAAAAAAAAAAAAAAGAAAATATACTTTAAAATGTCCTATTTTGTTATTCTGAGGAATATAATTTGAATTGCACTTGATATCATATCATTTAAACATGCATTTTGTCTCAAACTGCTTTGAAGTAAGACTACAGAACAAACTGGCAAACTGACTCACACAAAGAAAACTCATTCATGCTTACTTCTTCA
This sequence comes from Antrostomus carolinensis, assembly GCF_000700745.2. Lineage (NCBI taxonomy): Eukaryota > Metazoa > Chordata > Aves > Caprimulgiformes > Caprimulgidae > Antrostomus > Antrostomus carolinensis. The sequence goes on along the minus strand of NW_010326879.1, from coordinate 33,461 downwards.
TCCATACTTAGTCCTTTGTTTACTAACCCAGAACCCCACCAAATGCTTCCTCTTGCCCTGCTAATTTCCAGCAGAAGAATGTAGAACATTCATATAAAAAATGAAGGCTCTGGGCAAAATTTATCTTTGCAATTGAGATCTGTTTATTTTAAATTAGATTAGAAATTGCTTTCAAAAGGTGAATGTCCTCCCATCTCTTCTTTGCATGGAAAGAGAATTTACCTTCACTACAATATGGAGCAATAATAGGTCAAATGACTCTTTGAAAAGTTTACTTTTAGTAAATCTACTTTGAAAGGTCTACTCTTACACCCCCTCTTAAGGCAAAGGATTCACCATTATACTACTGCAGAAAGGCCCTAGGGATTAGATTCCATCAACACAAATATCAGACGCACTCAGTTATTTTGTGAGAGGAAAAAAAAAAAAAAAGAAAAATTATCTGCTAATCATAGCCCAAAATGCTATCCTATTTTTCCAAAGTTACTAGAAACCAGGAAGAATGTGTTGGGGATTTTTTCCTCATGAATCTTAAATTGACCTCCCTATTGCTGCTGAGGAATATCTTACATCACCAAATCTCCCGTTTACATATTTTATTTTTAAAGCAAATTCTGAATATCAAGAGACTTTTTTTAGGATTCTTATTTTTCCTAAAAGAAAATCCTCTGCAAACAAAAATTATAATGCAATAACAAATATTATTTTACTTATAATTTTGCAACTTGGACGTTGTAAAACTGGGTTAAAATCCACAAATTATGATCTGGGCATCAGACAAGAAAAAGTAATGCTCTTTTCATATCCTAGTTCTGCTTTGAAACCATTGGCCAGCTGCATAGAAAACCCCATCAAACCATTTCCTTTATTTGCCACGTGTGTCAACAGAAAGAAGAAAAATGAGTCACAGAAAAAAATGTTGCACAAGTTTGCCTTTGAAGGCTTCTGTAAGAGCTTCTATGATTATAGGACAGTGACTTTCTACTGCAGACTTGCTGGTTACAATAAAACGAAAAGCTTTTCCAAATAATATATTACATTCCAAAATCTAATGTGACTGACCAGATTTTAAGATGTCTCAAGCACCTGCAAATCTCCTTGAAGTCACTGAGGGACAGATGTTTGACAATCCGGTTATTTATTTAAATATAGAGCTAGCTGGTCTTCTAGAAGCAGCATAAGTCACGACAAGCAGTGCTTATGCAATACTAGTTTCACGTAAGTGGGTTGTGTCTGGTCCTCAGGCTGATTTGTTTTCATCTCCTGCAGGCATCTCTGCTCACTGTGCCCCTCTGCTCTGTAAGCTTACTCTAGAACTCAAGTCTTGCAGTGTTCAGTCCTGCACCCAAAAGTCCTCTTACATCTTGTCCAAAAAAGGTAAATAGTATTATTTGGTAGCTGCTTGCAGCTGAATCACAAGGGGTAAAAAAAATTAAAAAATAAAAAAAGGTAACAGATATATGTAAGCTGCAGTGTTATTTGCTTCCTAGTCTGGCAATGGGTACCAGTCACCTTACTGTGCAGTGAATTAGGAGCAGTGGAGAATTATGCCCACTGACTCTGGGAGGTGTCAGTTTTTTCCTGTTTGTCTCCATAATACTCTCTTATGGAGCCCAATGACTGTGACTTGCATAGTCGACTTTTTCAACAATTATCTGGTACTTATGACTTGGGTTTGGGTTTGTGAGAAAAGACAGGTATTCCCACTACTGTGTCTGTGGAATAGATATGATTTTACTGCCTTATCATTTTGGAAAACTGTTTTTTATAGAAGTTATACACACAGCAGCATTAAGGATCTAATCCAAAGGCTAGCAGTGTCCATGGATGTCTTTTCATTGACTTCAGTGAGATTTGGATCAGGTCTGTGAATACAGCTTTGAAGTAGGCAGAGAAGTCTATGCTGGCCACCACACATGGCTTATTATATCTAACAGAAATGCCTATTATGCAATAGATTTGCAGACCTTGAAGGATTATCTCTGTTAAGAGAAATGGTTTGATCAATAGTGACAAATTATCTTGATCAATAGCGATACACTGCAAATCTCCTTGCAATGGTTTTCATCACCGTGTGAAGGGGACTTCCCTTACAACAATTTTACTGCAGTAGGGGAAAGGGAGATTTTTATTTAGCTGCCAGCTTTGCTTCCTGTTCCCTCTGGGCCCCTGCCCTTCAATTACAACACTTGTCAGCTTTTAAAATGTGCACTGCTTCTTTTGCATGCTTTGGATATTTAAAAGGGTAAAAAAAGTCTTGAGTAGAAAAGACTCTGGAGGAAGGTCAAAAAGTTCTGTTTTTCTACCTCCACACTAACAAACTCTGTAGTAGTGTGAAGAATTATTCCAAAATGTTCTTGGTTAAAAGTAAGGCTTGTCTGGGGAGAAATGCCTAGTTTGTCTTTCACCTATCATTGCAGACTTTTCCCTTGCAAGCCACTGAGACTCACTGAAGGTCCCTTTTCACCTCATCGGTCTATCACAAGAGCAAAGTTCCTCTAGATTTTCCTGTCATCTCTCCTTTATGGTTATGGATCCAAGAAACCCAGTTTGCCAATACATGGGCAAATATATTAGTTATTGCAAATTCAGATCTGATTTCCAAGCATTTATCTTCAAGTGGTAAAGTGAATGAAATCCAGAGGGAAAGCTGGTGCCCTGTCCTATACTTTCTTTGGCATATTCAGGTAACAGTGGAATCTCCTAACAGTGGGTGATATCTACACCATTTGTACAGGAGATATTTTAATTTTAGTCAATGGCTATCTTACCACCTTGTTGACTTAAGCAGAGAACAAAATATACATCCACTTTAACCTCACATATCTTGGTTTCTGTTTCTGCTAAACCTTTTCTGGTTTGGTCTGATTAGGCTACAATGCATCTACCTTGACTTCAAAAATTAAAAAAAAAAATTCCATTAGTGGAAGCAACATTTAGTGGATTATCAAAGCATTTTGATTTTTAAAAGTCTGTTTTATACTTAAATAGACAAGGTGATTACTCACTTGTTATTTTTCATAGTTATTTTAATGAATTTATACTGATTAACTCTTAAGCAGTATCAATTTCCCATATATTAGCTGTAAGGCTGTTTCAATAAAGTTAGTCAAAACAGGGTTAGAAAGAGAATTGGACAAAACAGTTGCCTGCAAAATTTTGCCAACTTTCTTTTGCACCTGTCACATGATTTCTTTTTTTTCCTGGGAAAAGTTACTGTTTCCTGGTTGGATACCTGGAGCAGTGTAAAGTATACAGGGAACGTGGATTCCTACTTTATTACAGTTGACAAGCCCTATACAACAAGACTATGATAATTTACTGTAATGGAACACTTCTTTGGCCTGGGGATTACAGACTGAATTGCTCACTCTCAGTTTTAAGGTAAGCTTTATTTTAACTACCTTTTTTTTTTTTTTTTTCCCTTGAGGACAAGAGAAATCTAAAAAGGACTTGACAAATTATTTAGCTAGATTATTGGTGAAAAATGAGAAATTTTCCTAGGTGCCCTTTAAAATACTTTGTGGAAAATGCAAAATCAGCTGAAATATGTTTAGCAATTACCTTCAAGCTGACAGTGCCTTCTGATATACGAATCATTCTCTGTCTTCCTGGAACCCTGCCAAAGCGTGCCATTCACATTTTTCCTGTCTAAAGTAAAAAGCACAGAGAACAGTCATCTGAATTCATAGAAAACCTGTGAAATAACAGGAAAGTCTATAAAAATAGCATCAGAATGCAAATCAAACAAGCTTGCAGAACACTGTAGCATCTGCTCAAACACAGAAATGAATTGATGATTTCACAATATAGGAAATTTGATGGATGGATGGTATTTATTGAGGGCAGACTTCAAGTTTTATCAGCTTTTGCTGCTGTTCATTAAACACAGTTAAAACATGATCAGAATGATTGTTATCTTAAAACTGGTTTTAAGACCTAGGAACCCACAGAACATCTGTGTCTTTATTTTAATTCCAGGAACTGTATAAATATTATTTAATTTTACAGTTAAACAGCTAATGTGTTAGCAAGAAATAGCATCAAAGATCCCCACATCCGTGTCACATGTGCTCGAAGGCTAGTAATCTCAGCTTGAATGGGAGAAACTTGGTTGGCTTTGAGAACAAGATGGCCATTTTCCTGTTCTTTCAGTGAACTTCAAAATGGTTTTGCTTCACAGCATATTGATAACTATTAAGTTTTTGTGCTTTCTGGTTTTATTCTTTTTTTCATGTTAGGTTTCACTCTATGTCAGAAAATATTCTTTATGAAAGCACTTGTCAATTCTGTCAAGTGCTGGGAATTCATTACAGCCTGGATGCTGTAGACCAAATTGTATTGTTCTACATGAAAATCTTCCCAGTGCAGGGCTACCAAATGAAGTGTTAACATAAGGGAACTTCCAGCTCTCTGAGACACAGATAGTTATGAAATATAGCTGCATTGTTACAGGCAAATATAATAACCTTTTTACTCATTAAGAACTAGGTACAACAACTAAACCCAAACTCCAGACAATAAATAATAGGATGTTAACAGGAAGCTCTCACTGAAAAAAAGCAGTAATTTTTACTTTTTAAGAAACTGAGGATCATTTCCTACAGAGGATTTACAAAATAGAACCCATTGAATCACAAGCGTGGATAACAATGTGCAGCATCAGGATGGGTTGAAAACAAAATCACTCGAATTTCTTGTTCGTTGAATTTGTTTGCAAAAGCAAAGTAGTTTAAGACAGGAATGGTCAGTGACCTGATTTTGATTAGATCAGAGAGATTTCAATTTTTTATTGGAAAGATTAAAAGAAACAGTAGGCATGCAGAGTATTTCTCATGCTGTCCCATAAGAGGTTCTTTAAATCTCCATTTGGTTGCTATGTTTAACTAGTTTGTTTTCAATATCTACCTACAAATGTGTCTATGGAAAGCAGGGAAGGAGGGGAATAAATTGATAGTTTAACTGTATTTTTTCCTTTCCTTTGCATTTGCTCCAACAGTTGTAAAGCAAATCAGACCCTTAATTAAAGTTGGCTCTGTGAGATTAGCAAGTATATAGGAAAAGATTTAAGCAGTTACTAACCAAATGCTTCATTTTCAGACATGGACTTCTGGATGGATCTAAAAGAATTAAAAGAATTTACCATTAGCTGAAAGTCAGAATGAAAAACGAAAGCACATTTAATCAAATATGGATATTTTCAACCTAATTCTTCAAAGCAGGGCACAGGGATTTAGCTGTACAATTCCCACTGGCTTTAATTGGAGTTACTTGGCTTTTCTCATTCACCCAGACGTCTACTCCCACATGCCATGCAAAGCTCTGAAAGCTTGAGTTTTTATTCTGTAAAAATACGTTATTCAAGTTTCTTTTTGGAATGAAGAATTTGTGATTGAATCAGGGAGCCCATCAGGAAAAAATAAAAAATATTTTTCTTTAGACATGATCTGAAGTGTACTACAACCTTTAGAAATTAGTGTCTGAATTTTGGCGACATAAGAATGGATTGAATCAAAGAACTACATATGAACATACCATTCCCACAACCTTGAGTGACATTTTATTGCTCAAACACACCTTGAGCTTTTTGCACATTTCAATAAAGGAATACTCCTAATTCATGCTTCTATCTGTGGTCAGTGGTGTATAGATGATGACTTAAAGAATATACTAACTTAACAGAAGAAAAACTAATCTTTGAATTAACAAAGATTTACCCTGTGAATTAATTTGTTTCACTATATTCATAAAAATCCCAATGGATAGTAATTTATGAGCTAGAAGATGAAGCCAGAAGATTATACTAGATGAGACCAAAGACTCTCTAATCTTTGGTAATGATTAGCAGAAGGGAAAGAGCACAAAAATTAAGATCCATTTCCCAACTTCGGGCATGTAGGTGCTGAAGGGTTTCCTGAGCAAGAGTGCAACTTACTGGTTTTTTTTAAGGAACTGGTCCATAAGCACTAGTTCCTTTTGAAACCACTTGAATTTTTTTTGCTTCCAGGGTTCCAAAATTTAATTCTTACTGTCTAAACAAGGCATATTTCTGATTATTTTATTTTTGCTACTCTATTTCCTTTCATGCTTTGTTGTTGCCCCATTGTAAGAAAAAGATAATGACAATTCCTTATTCACTTTCTCCATATCTACAGAGAAGACCAATGTGAAAATTTATGCTTTATCAGTGGGAATGTCACACCGGGTTAGTGATGGTTGGACACTCACAATCAAATAATTTTCATTACAAAATCTTTTCATGTTGAGTAAAATTATTTTCATCCAGCTCACTCATTTTTTGTATTGATTAGTCAAATGATCTAGAAAACCCTTCTGAATTCTGATAAATAATTTAGAATATGATTAATTTTAGAATAGAATAGTTTTATTTGCATTATAAGATTTGGCACTGTGGCTATAGATTACTCTTTCTTTTCCTGGGGTAGACTTAGTTCTGATCTAAACAGGAGACTTTTAAGCAGCTAGGTGATTGCATCATATTTGGTGGGACTTGGTAGGGTAAACATTGGGTAAGGCCTACTCAGCAGTTTGGTTTCCTTAAAAGTGTTAAAAAATTATGAGAAAACTGGAATAATGAGTTATGACCATGCTTTAATTAATGGAATTTGGGAGCACTTTCACAGGGCCCTGGTTGGTCACAGATAACAGATCTCACAGCTCTGAGTGCATACATCTCTGTGTTTGCAGTTGATAAGTTATTAGTGTTTTTATCAGATGACCAGAAAGAGATTAAAAGTGTTACTTAAGACAAAGGAGCTCTTGATTGTCTTTGCAATTTTTATCTATTTTGAAATTTCTCAGAAATAAACATAGATAAGATTGATGCTCTGAAGTTAGAGGCACCCCACCTTAAAAAAAAAGAGAAAGGTCCAGGGATTTTCATGCCTGTCACAGATAGACAGATAAGGTCTGTCTCTATCATTCCATTAGTCAGGATTTCAGATTTCATCTGAAGGATACCACTTCAGTAATACAATAGCCTTCAATGTGAAGCAAAAAAAAAGAATTTTCAAAATAAATTCCTCTGCTTACTAATATATATTAATCATTAACCCAAACCATACCATTGCGTCTTAAGAAAAGAATGCAAAGCATGGTGCTGTCACAAATATACTCAATAAAATACAGTCTGACCTGCTTTGTCTGAATCATTTTGCAAACTGATTTTTTTACTTGGATTAAAAACACAAACAAAAAACTGTTCAGGAGATTATCAGGTCAATGGTACAAACATGCTTTAAAATAGGTTATCAATTCAGTCTTTCAGAAAAGCAGACATATGGTTAAACCAAGCTTAGATTAACTGCATTTGGATTTAGCCATTCTGGTTCTGATATTTTCGAAGAAATCTTTATGTATATGAAAAAATCAAGGCAAAAGAGCTTTAGTAATGCATTACAAGCTTTTCACTTGCTTTCCAACTGCAACATTAATACATGTACTCTGTGAGAATTAAAGCAACATTGGCAAACATTAATAAAACAACAAGGATGAAAGGTACAGACAAATATAGTGACACTGTGTAGACCTCAAACTGGTCTCAACTTACTTTCTTTTTTTGGTCACTGTGTTCTCAAAGTCAGGAAATTCCTTTTAAAAAGATAGAGAAAAAAGTCTATGAAAATCAATTTTTTAAAATTCCAAATATAATGTTTTCCTCACTGGAAAGACACTGAATGATGTACTTTTGATGCATGTTTTTAATATCCACTAACATTTCCAGCCTCTCTTTCAACAGCTGAAGCTGTAGAGGACACAGCACAGCAGAGGATGTGTGTATTTATGTGTCCTGATTTTAGGAGGCTTCAATATTCATGCCTCCCAAGAAGCTGACAGTTGTAATACCCCTGAAAAACCAGAGAACAAGACTCTTAACCCAGGAATGAATACAATATTTCTTTCATGGTATGATTCTTTTAAATTTTATGATGATAAAATACCATGTATTACAATGGCATGTGGCTGTCTGAGGGATACGGAAGGACGCAGACTCTGTAACTCCATTACATGCAGAGGAACGTGGAAGAGAGCAGGAAACTCTGCAAGTAAAATTGAAAGTTGGGCAAGTTGGCCTGGCAAAGCTCTGAGGGACATCAAATCAGGATCAAGCACTGGCCTGGAGGCAAGATCACACAACCCCCAGCACCCAGATGATATGTACCCTGACAAGATGTGGAAAGGAAGAGAAGAGTTATATGAGTGTTGAAAGAGTGAACAAAAGGGTGTCTCACTCTGCAAGTGATGCCCAAACATCTCACTGCATCTTTGCTGTCATAGTTACCCTGGAACTTGAAGTTAATTTTATCTTTAAGAAAGCCTGAGGATGTCATGCTAGGAGAGAAGAGATCTCTGATCCCTATACTATTTTGATATCTCCTGAGACAGAATATCAAAGCACTGTATCACTTTCATATCTATTTCTTCCAGCCTGAAAAGCAGAAACTAGGATAAAAAATGTCTATGATGAATGCCACTTCAATCTGCTGTGCAACAAGAGACGTTAAAAAAAATATAAAACCATTCATTTTATAAATATGAAAACTTCAGTGCATGAACCTATTTCTCATATTCTTATGTTTAATTTATTTCCTTTGTGTAATACTATATACATCTGCATGGCTCTGACCACAGTAATTTAAAAATGTCATCCAGGTTGCATGATGAAAAGCCAAAACATGTATTACCTACAACAATGTAACTGCATAACAGAGCATTTTATATTTTCTCCCTCTTCTTGGTAAAACCCATCATAGGTTTTTTAAACTTCTTCAGGACAGTACATTAAGAAAAGGCTGGTTTACTGCACTGAGGTGATTTTAGCTGAGTGTAGGAGCTCCTGTTAGCACCTGGACATTTGTGAATACTAATAATTGTATGTGGTTTCCACATTTTATTTTATTTTTGTATGTGTAGATTTTCTCACAGATGCTGTGTGCAGATCAAAAGAGTATACAGAATTTAAAATCTACTTTGAAATACTGCAAGCAATTTCTTGCTGAAAAGAAATTCAGTGTTTAGTCTTGGGACACATCTATTCAATAGCTCTAAATAAATGACTAGATGAGGTGCACAGAGAAGTTGAAAAATGTTGAAAAAGTTATTTTAAGACTCTTTTAAAAGGGCAGTGACAACATCTCATTAAAAAAAAAACAAAACAAACAAATATTTTATTTCAAAGAGACTTGTTAAAGGAAGCATTATGTGTGGAGGTCAGAGACCAAAAGATATTGTAAGTTAGAAACTGTGTATGACCAGGAAAAAATTGGAGACAGGGCCCTCTCTAAACCTCGATGTGGCTATATACCTGGAAAGGCTATTAATTCATAACTTCACATGCCAAACACCTGGTGTGGAAGAAGAAACATAGAATTGTATGTTTAACCTTTTGCTCCACAATTTGAAACCAGTGTTTCATCATTAGTTTCTTAAAATCCAGGAAAAGATGCACGTATGGCATTACATCATACATTGAGGTGATGCTGTTGGGAGTTCACTGGGTATCATGGGGTGCAGTGCCACAATGAAATATGGCAGTGGGTTTAAATGGCCATTTAAAAATGGCACTTTATATCTGACAGACCTCTTCCTGCTATCTGAATAAGCTGGCTAAATTGGGGTACAAGAATAAATTACACTTGTTTGTACTTTTTTTTTTTAAAGTATCTTTTCAGTATTTGACTACACTTAAAATTATATGTAACTTTAATCTGGAACTAAAAGTTAAGCAATTTTAAAAACATGATTTATCTTACAGTGTAAATTAAATTTCATCTAGACTCTATTCTCCACATTCTCCAAAGTACATAATTACCTTGTTTATGGGAACAATTATTTTTTTCCCTATCCCAAATATGAATGATCTGTTTTCTAAAAACAAACTGCACGTGTGGAAACTCAGCATTATGAAATTATTAATAAACTCCTTTCCTCCCTGCTTTTATCTAATAACTCTGAATTAAAGAATTGAAGGAGTCATTTTGATGTTTACAAGCAGGCTGAGAAAGCTAGAGCTCCTGTGTCTGTTAAGCCTTGCAAACAGGGAAATTATAATTTCAGATAACTAGCCCTCTCCTTTCCCTCACTGGAATCAAATGCCAATTATAACATTGTAGATTAAAGCAGGTATCATGACTGATTGTGATTTTCCTGGCAATAACTTAGAAAGACTGATAAATTATTTGGCACTTTTATGATATACAGGGTAGTCAATCATATCCAAAAATCTGTTTTTGTTCTTTCTGTCCGAGAATATTACTGAAGCTGAGCAACAGGCAAAGTAACCAAAAAGTTAACAGGCCAATTCCCTGAGAGGATTAAAATCAAAAGGCAAGTGCGTGTGACAGGCACAAGACAACTATCATATGAACCCAGAGCGGGAACATCCCAGGCAAAACATTTTGTACATATATATATGTGTGTGTGTGTGTGTGTGTGTGTGTGTGTGTGCATATAACAGGTCTTCTAAGTTATCTGGAGGAGAAGAATGGTGTGCATGAAAGAGAGGTTATTCTTCATCCAGGATGTGTCATTTGGGCATATATTTGGCCAGGAACGAAAATAATCACAGTTCAAAAAGGTGCCCAAAGAGTATGCTCACTGAATTATGTCCTGCACAGCTTCAGTGACCGCAGTACCCTATATTTCCCACATCTCCAGAAGAATGACACAGCCCACCTATGATTAGGACAAATCACAACAGACAAGATAACTGCAAGATAAATACCTTGCTGCAGTATAAGGAAAAATTTCCTCTAGCACTAACCTCCCTTTTTTGAGTTGAGGGGAGAAGACCTTGAACACCTGCTCTGTTGATTTCCAAAGTTATATAGAGAAAAGGGAAGGGGCAAAGCCTCCTAAGAAGGAACTGTGCTGTTCCAGGCTGCTCCACCCTGAGGAGATTTAACAGCTCTGTGGAATCTGCATGGCATCGGTTCAGCTGACCATTTAAACACACACTCAAGCCCATACCTACTTAGCAGTGCACTTAAGTATGTGCATTACTGAATAATGATAGATGGCTGAATCAGGGCCTGAGGGAGCCAATAATGTTCTGAATTTATCATGCTGTGGGGACCTCCCTGCAGCCTGGTACCAAGTGACGGAATTAAAAATGGGAGAGAAGTACAAATGGGCTCAGTTAATAAGCTTAACGGCTTCATCCAAGGTGTAGGTCTAATAACTCACATGCTAGAAATAGCAGATAAGATTACACATAGTCCTTTGGCCTTAGTGACATTTTTCCATAGTTCTTACTGCTGGCACGTCATCACTAATCTTGTTTTCCATTTCTAGAAAGTACTTTATAAATAATCATGTTGATTCTACAGCCAGTACAGTGACACAGCATCCAGTCGTTATTTTTAGTTAAGTGTTGAGCTGAATATTCTCTCAAAACAGAACAAAATAAACCATACAGCCATTCTTAGGAAGCTTCTTATTTATATCTAGCAAGACAATAGTTTGCTTACCCATTTAGCATTGCTTTTATGGATGATGAAATTTAAATTAAGTAATGAATAAATATGCCATCACTAAAATATCCCCTTTAGGAAAACAAAAATGTATAATAAGAGTTAGCAGAAACCAAAGTGCTAGATTCTTCTATTTGCTGCTGTATATATATCTTCACTGACTATGCAGTGCCATCCCACAAAACCAGCACTGAGCAATGTGAAAAAAGTTTTGCTACAGTTTGCTCAGATTAATGTACAGGATTTTCTAATCCTACACTAGTAGCAAATCTGCTTCTCTAGGCTGGCTCAATGAAAATAAAGTTTTGTATTGGAAAGGTTGATTACTTTTATTTAGCCAAAATATTTATGAAGCCTAACTCTAACATAATAAAGAGTCTGGAGTAATGCTGCCAAATCAGAAAACAGAACAAAACAAGAAAAAGCAAGAAACAAAAAGCCTTACGTGAACCACCACTACAATTTTAATTCTAAGTTTTACACGTTGTGAAAACCATAGCAGAGCACAGTGCTATGGGTGTGTCTTTACCGTACCTTGACAAGATAAAAGATAATTTCTAGTAGTTATCTATTGCAAAATGTATTAGGATGTCATATGTCACATGCTGGGTACAAACCAAGAAACAAACCCGCTTTTAATTTTCACTTTACTTTGTCTAAATACTGTTCCTAGCCGATGAACATCTCTTGGACAAGGAAATATTAGTGGAGTTGTCATTAGCTATTAGGTTGATCTGTAGTCACAGAAAATGGGAAAAAGACTGAATGGGTGTAGGAGCTGAACTCTAATGCTCACCTTTGTTAGCAGAGTGGCATGTTTCAATATGGTTGACACAACCCTAGCCAAACAGCTAGAGCTTCACACAACTGAAATACTGCAAGCACGTTATGATCAGGTTACAGCCATATTGCTCAACCATGATTAAATGCTCTTAGCTCAAATAGTTTAGAGGTGGCTCATTCTGATAGTAACAAGGTCACAACCTGATAATGGGGAGACACCTGTCATGCAGGAGAGCATCTCCTGCCTACTGCAGTAAGATTATAATGTAAGCATGTTTCAGGGCCCAGGCTCATAGATCTGTGCTGATGCTATGAGGAATCATCTTGAGATCTCTGTAGTGCTATGCTCTCAAAACCAGGACCATTATATAAAGCACTAAGGTGATTGTCTGGAAGGGAGAGACATACACGGAGTGAGATGGTTGCAGCAGAAGGGTCTGAGAAGAACAAGTTATTTCCATTTGTCTAGGAATTCAACAAGTGCATGCCACAATTCCCCAGCCATTCTCTTATCCCACTGACTCCAACACTCTCTCCACGCAAGTCCTGTGTGCAAATCTGCTTTGTGATAGTGCAACACCATAGATCCAGGAGTCTCATAGATACACAGTACCTAACCCAGCGTGCATATGGGTAAAGCTTGGGATAATTTCTGAAGGGAGTCTCTCTTCTTTGAATAATGAACATCCTGTTTTTATTCCTTTACCACACTGCATCATATGTTGCTATAGGTAGAGATAGCAATTATAAATAAAGGAGAATTGTAAAGCAGAGAACAGAGATTATGAAATTAAAAAGATTATGAAATTTAATATACTATGTTAAAGTATTTGTCAAAACCTCAATGATATATTATACCAATAACATACCAATAATAAAGGATTAACTACAGTAACATTATTTAGGAAGAAAAAACCTCAAAGTCAAGACAACCTCCTTCATATGTTTGCCTAATGAGGGCTTGTAAAATATCAAGGTTGTTCCAGTGGCCATCAGTTACAAAATTCATACAACCCACACTTTAGAAATGCATTTTTTTGTTAATAAAAAGGACAAAGACACCAATAGTATATCCTGCAGAGACAAACTCTACTATTATCTGTACCCAGCATTTTCATATGCTATTACTTGCAAAGAGAAATTCCCTCAGTGAAGCTGCACTAATCTCACTTTGCTGCTAGCTGTATAGAAACTCCTGACCTGTTTTTCAAGTGTGCTTGTTAAGACTGGACAGAAATCAGGTCATTGGCTACAGAGATGAAATTTGAGCAGTGGCTCTAAAGAGCCTAAATAGTTCAAGCTGGCAGTTAAGCCAGCTGAACACACACGTGCTTACATACAAAGTAATAGTTTTTTGCAAAATACATTTCATATTTTGCAATTAAATTTTACTTACCAAAGACATAGACCTATCGGGTGGTCCACAGTTTACATGCATGCTTGCTGGAGTGTTAGCCTGGCTGTCAATAGCAGTTGTATCCCTGGGTTCTTGATGTTCTGGGACAGGCTCATACAAGCTGTCCATTGAGCCCTCCTAGAATATATTTAAACAGATTTTCAAAGATGAACATTTGTAAACACATTAAAATAACAGTAATTAAAAAACCAAGCAGTTTTTGTGATTTACAAAATGGAGAGTGATTTTCCTCCCCTGTTTTTTGAAATCCTGTATTTACTTCTTTCTCTAAAAAAGCATACAGAAATTGTTTACAGTAAGTACCCAGGTGCTGCAGTTCACAGTATCATGGCTTCGATTCCACAGATTGACTGGGCTAAAGCTGAGGGTACAGCAAAAATGAACATTATCTGCTCAGAAGGAGTAAAACCAGGTGTATATCTCCACCTGAACAGGACATGAAAATTCCTATGAAAACTATAAACCATGAAAATTTCTATATACACTATAAAAATATTTTATAACTAGTACTTCTTTTTTAATGGGAAAAAAGTCCATTTGTTGCAGAAAGGTAACCCTATTCCTTAGAAATAAATGGAAACAACGCTGCCAAGATCCCTGAATTTGAGTCATGATTCAGGCCCCCAAAATAATGAGAATTGCTAGAATTAAAAATAAATTCCATTTGCATTCAAATTTTTGAACTCTATGTTATAATGTGCATGTAAGGGCTCTTTTTCTTCAACCACCAAGAATATAAACATTTTAACAGAAACTAAGATTCTCACATTTATCCCACAACTCAAAGAGCCAGGATTACATATACACACCACCATTCCATAATTCAAAAATTAAATTAATGCAGATGGCAAAACTAAAGACACTGTAGCTAATGGTCCTAGATTTTGGATGTTGCCACTTTGATCTGCACTGAATATTTTCCCAATGAATTTTGATTACTGATTTTAACTGCATTAATTAGGGAATAAATCAAATTCATAGAAGGGTGACTTACAGCAGAACAACATCATTGAAATTAACATGGTATATTATAATTTAAAAGCATTTGTTCCCCTATACTGTAGATAAACACAGATGCATATTTGAAGTTATATTGTTAGTATGTAAAGCTTTACAGGCAATATTATTGATTGGTGAAACAGTGGTTGAAAGACATGACTAATTTTTGCAAGCACAATGTTTGTCTATGGATCTTTATTTGTCTAGTAGAGTCTTGACAGTGCAAGGAAAACATTGTGGGAGAAACTTTACAAGTTGAACCTCTTGAAAATATTCAAGTTATATACTGGCGTTTATTCTGGGAACTAATGTGTTAATGCTTTTGGGAAAGTGGTGCATGGCTTATGAAGCATGCTTCACACGGCTTGTGCTCCTAACAGCCAGGTGAGCCTGGGTTTTGACAGCAACTGCATTTATTCATAAGAATAGTATTTTTTCTCACTGTAACTATGTTGCCATGTAGCAATGATGGTTCAGGCTTTCAGTCTGAAGTTGTGGACTGATCATTTCTAGACAAAGATGGCAAGTTTTGCCTTGTTATGCAATTCGAGGATTCTGCAATGTAAAATGTAACCTTATACTTCTTCTTTAATCAGAACTTCAGTGAAGAGAGTATTTAATCAAGAGTTGGAAGCATAAAAGAGAGCTTTGTGAAAGAGAGATCATGAGAGAGATAAAAAGAGTGGAAAAAGTGAAATGAGAGAGAGAAGGGAGAGGAAGAGGGTAAGAAAAGAGAGGAAAAGAAGACGAAGTCGGAAAAAAATTGTAAAGGAGAGAAGGGAGAAAAGAAAGCCATAAAAAGAGAGGAAAAAGAGATGGGGAGAGAAAAGAGTGTAGAGAGTGTGAGAGACAAAGGGAGAAAGAGCATAAGGGTAAGCATGTGAGAATTGGAAAGAGGGAGAGTGTAAGAAAGAGCTCAAAAAAGAAAGATGGAATGCAAAGGTGCAAGAAAGGGCAGGTGTGTAAGTAAAAGCAAGTTTGCAGAAAAAGAGTAAGTCCTTGTGAAAGAGTGAGGGCATGAGGAGTAGAAAGTGCATGAAAAATAATGAGGGCATGAGAAAGAGGATGTGTGCAAGGAAAGAAGGAATGCACATGAGAAAGAAAAGAAAAAGTGAGTCAATAAGGAAGTGCAAGCACACAGAAGAAAGAGTGGGTGAAGAAGAGAAAGAAAAAGATGAGATAGGAAGACAGAGAAAATGTGTGAGAGCAAGTGAGAGAAACAGTGAAAGAGAGTGAATGAGAGTGAGAGAGGGCAAGAATGAGTGCATGAGAATGAGATATCACATTAGAGACAGAGTTTGCCTGAGGAAAAGTGAACATGGGAAAGGGGATGAGTGCATGAGGAAGCACATGAGTGTGTGAGGTGGAGAGTAAATGCATGGGAAATAGCGAGTGCATGTGAGGAAGAGCCAGGAAATGGAAAAGAGTAAGGACACCAGAAAGAGGGAGGGAACAAAGGAGCAGGGGTGTGAGAAATGAAGGGCATTCAAGAAAAGGGAATACATAGAAACAGTAGAAAGAGTGCTAAAGAATGGGTGAAAAAAAAAGAATGCATGAGAAAGGTTAAATGAGAAAGAAAGCCCACATGAGAAACTGTGAGTGTGAGGGCATGGGGAGAGGTAGGCACAAGAAAGGAAGGCACCAGGTTGGGATAAAGCACATAAACATGTGAGAGCATAGTTGCATGAGAAACAGACAGTGTGTGCAAGGAAGAATGAGGGTGTGAGAAAGAAGGGCACAAAAGAAGGCCACAAGAAAGGGGGAGCAATCCAGAAAGGGAATGCACAAGAAATAAAGAGGGAGATAGCACAAGAAAGAGAGAGAGAGAGTGCATAGGGGCAAAAAGATGGAATGAGAAAGCAATCATGAGGGTGTGAAAAGGATCAAGCACAAAGTTGTAGGAAAGGGTGTGAGGGCCCAAGAAAGTGACAGTGTGAGAAAAATCAAGGACATGAGAAAAGGAGAGGGCATATGAAAGTACGCCTGCATGCAAGAAAGAGCAACCCTGTGAGAAAGTGCACATGAGAGAATGAGAAAATATATATGAGTGAAAGAGAGAGTAAGCACACATGAGAGGGAATGCTCACATAAAAGAGAGTGCTCGTGTAAGAAAGAGCAAGCACGACGGCATAGGAAAGGGTGGGTGCAAGAAAGGGCAGGGTTGAGAGCAAGAGAGCATGAGAGCAGAAAGAAAGCAAGAATGCAGGGAAGAGCGAAAGCGCAAGAAAGGGAAGAGCATGAGAAAGAGCAAGCACTTGAGAAAGGAAATGTGCAAAAACAGTGCAAGCATGTATGAGAAAGGGTGCAAGAAATTGCACATGTGAGAGAAAGACAAGAAAAAGTGCAGGAAAGAGGGAGGGAGAGAATATGAGAAAGAGAGTGTGCTGGGAAAAGATGGCATGTGAAAGAAATAGCAGGCACGAGGAATCAAGCATGAGGGCATGAGAAAAATGGGTGCAATAAAGGGTGCAAAGTCACAAGAAAGGGCACAATGATGTTAGGAAGCACTGGCACAAGAAAGGATGTCATGGCCTGAGAAAAGGAGCAGGCACAACAAAGTAAGTGTGGGTGGTAAAGAGATGCTCATAAGAGAAAAACAGGGGAAACAGAGTGGAGGAGCAAGAGAGAGGGAGAGGAAGAAGGAAAGAGCGGGAGAGAACATGAGACAGTTTAGAAAGAGGGAGAGAGATTGTATGAATAGTGCAGAGAGAGTGCACGTGAGAAAGAGATGGTGTGAAAAGGATTATGCAAGAAAGAGAAAGCATGTGCAAGAAACTGAGCACGAGGGCATGAGAATGAGTGACTGCGGTGGAGTCTCAAGAATTGGAGCAAGGGCATGAGAAATGGTATGAGGGTGCAACAAAGAAAGTGACATCACAAGGAGAGGAGCAAGTGGGTGAAAGAGCAGGACCATGTTCGAGAAAGAGCAGGCACAATGAGGTGGGCTTGAAGGCACAGGAAAGGGAGCTAATGTGAGAAAGAGCAAGTGTGCAAGAAAATTTGAGTGTGTGGGAGAAATGGCAAGAAAGAGATAATGTCTGAAAGAGCAAGAATGAGGAAGAATAAGAGGAAAGAGGACAAAAGAGAGAGAGACAGAAGGAGTGGGGGGAAGGGGGGGAAGGTAAAGCTCAAAAAGATATTGGGAGAGGGGCTGCACCAGAAACCAAGAGAGATAGTATGGCAGAAGGAGATAAAGCACACATGATAAAATGAGTGAGAGCATGAGACAGAACAAGGATGAGGTTGAGATAAAGTGTGTGAGGTCACAAGAAAGGCCGTGAGGTCATGAGAATGGGCGTTGTCAGAAAGAGAGTAAGGATATGAGGAAGAGAACAGCTTGAGAGAAGGGGAACAAGCACAAGAATGAGAGAATCATCAGCTGAGAGAAAAAACAAGTGCGCGTGAGAGAAAGAGAACTAGATAGATGGGGAGAGAGACAGTGAGAGAGTTAAAGACTCCCCAAGCAAAAATCTCTTAAGAAAGAGGTAGATAAAACTTGCATGAGAAAGAGTGGGCATGAGAAAAGATAGATGTGAGGGCACAAAAAAAAAGAGCCAGCACACAAGAAAAAAGGGAGAGCAAGCATGCAATAAGAGCAAGGTTGATAGAAAAGGGAAGAGCACAAAAAAGAATAAGGACACAAGACAGGGAATTAAAGAGTGAGCACATTAAAGAGTGATGGAGAAGTAGAGACAAAAAGGGAGATAAAAAGGAAGAAGATAATATGAGGTGAGAGATGGAAATAAAAAGATGGTGTAAGAATGAGAGAGCAGGAGGATAAGGGAGAGGAAGACGGCATAAAGGAGAGAAAGAGGGGGAGAGAGTGAGGCAGACAATGAGGGAGCATGAACAAGAGAGGTAGGGATTGTGAGGGAGACAGTGCACTAATAGGACAGGGTATTTAGGAAAGAGAGGTGGTGTGAGAAAAAGCAAGCACAAAGTCATAAGGAAGAAAGAAAAAGTTTGCGAGAAAGGGTACAAGGTCATAAGAAAGAGGGTAATATGGGAATGAGGGCATGGCCATGAGAAAGGGTACAAGGGCATGAAAAGGGGTGCGCTAATGCAAGAAAAAGCAAGAAAATAAGAGAGTGAGTGAGCCAGGAAAAGCATGATCTTGTGTGACAAAGAGCAAGTGCACATGAGAAAGTGCGTGTGAGTATGTGTGAGAGAAAGAGAGAGAGAGAGACAGAGGGACAAAGTGAGAAACAGAGAGATAGAGACAAAAGACACTGGAGGATAGAGGGGAGTAGACAAGGATATAGAAAATGAAAGAAAAAGACAGAGGGGAAGAGAAAGGAATGAGAAGGAGAAAGAGAACTTGAGAAAGAGGGATCGTGTGCACAAGAAACAGGGACAGAGAGTGTGTGCACAAGTGAGTGCAAGGGCATGAAAAAGGTCGACTTGGAGGCTGCAAGAAAGGGCATGAAGGTGCAGGATAGGTTGTGAGGAAAAACATGATGTGAGAAAGCGAATGGCCACAAGAAAGACTATGAACACTTGCAAGAAAAAGCGAGAGTGCACAAAGAAGAAAGATAAAGAAAAAGAGGGAGAGGAGAAAGGGAGAGAGTGAGAAAGTATGCAATAAGGACAGGGGAGAGGGAGCAAGAAACAAGGCGAGTATGGGAAATAAATGGCACAGAAGAGAAAGCTGGTGTGAGAGAGCTAGCATGACTGGGTAAGACAGAAAGAGTATGAGTTTGCAAGAAAGGGCACAATGGTTTATATCAGAAATAGTGTGGCCAGCAAGACTAGGCAAGCAATCATTGCCCCATACTCAGCAGTGCTGAGGCTGCACCTTGAGTACTGCATTCAGTTTTGGGCCACTCACTACAAGAAGTACATTGAGGTGCTGCAGTCTGTCCAAAGGAGGCCAATGAAGCTGATGAAGGGTCTAGAGCACAAATCTTATGAGGAGTGGCTGAGGGAACTTAGGTTGTTTAATCTGGAGGAAAGGAGTCTGAGGGGAGAACTTCTCACTCTACGACTGCCTAAAAGGAGGTTGTAGTGAGGTGGGTCTCAGTCTCTTCCCCCAAGTAACAAGCGACAGGACAAGAGGAAATGGCCTCAGGTTGCACCAGGGGATGTTTAGATTGGATATTAGGACAAATTTCTTCACCAAAAGGGTTATCAAGCATTGG
Source organism: Antrostomus carolinensis (assembly GCF_000700745.2). Classification (NCBI taxonomy): domain Eukaryota; kingdom Metazoa; phylum Chordata; class Aves; order Caprimulgiformes; family Caprimulgidae; genus Antrostomus; species Antrostomus carolinensis. The sequence continues at coordinate 13,632 of NW_010326879.1, read as the reverse complement.
AACAGGCTGCCCAGGGAAGTGGTTGAGTGACCACCCCTAGAGGTATTTAAACAGTGTAGATGTGGCTCTTAGGGACATGGTTTAGTGATGGACTTGTCAGTGTTAAGTTTATGGTTGGACTCACAGATCTTGAGGGTCTTTTCCAACCTAAATGATTCTATGACACTATGATTCTATGAAATAGTGCAGAGTCAAGAGAAAGGGCATGAGGACATGAGAACAAGCACATGTCTCAAAAAGCAAGTATGCACAAGAAAGAGTGCACATGAAGGGAAAGGAGAGGAGAAAGAGGACACAGCAGGAGAGACAAAAGATAAAATGGGGGGAGAAATGGAGAGAGAGAGAGAGCAATAGACTGAGTGTGAGGGGGGGAGAAAGGGTGGAAATGAGAAAACAGGGGTTGAAATGTGTGTGAATATGTGAGAAAATGCAAGTGCATAAAAAAGAGTGGGAGTGCACAAGAAAGCATGAATGTTTAGAAGAAAGGGAGTACAGGAGAAAGAGAGTAAGGATGTGATTAAGAAACAAAAGGAAGGAGGGCGTGAGCAAGGAACAGAGAGTAAGAGCACATGTGAGAGAGAGGTGGAAAGAGAAAGAGGGGGCACGGTGCCAGGAATATTGTGTAACTGAGAAAGCAACCAAAAGGCTGTGAGGAAGACTGAATGTGAGGTTGCAAGAAGGGATGTGAGGTTGTTAGGGCACAAGGTTGTGTGGAAGGACATGAGGCTGCAAGAAAAGCCACAATGTTGTTAGAATAGAAAGAGCATGAGGCTGCAACAAAGGGTGTGAAGATATGAGAAAAGGAGCAGGCATAAGAGGGAGTGCCTGAGAGAGAGAGAGAGAGAGAGAGAGAGGGAGAGGGAGGGAGAGAGAGAAAAAGACTGAGTGAGAAAGCAAGCACTCAAGAAGGAGAGAGAGCTTATGAATAAAGAGAGTGTGCTGGAAAGAGACTGCATGAGGAGAGAGGTAGCATGAGAAGTTGCATGCAAGGGCATGAGAAAGCACCAGGGTAAGGTCACAAGAAAGGACACACAAAAAAAATTGCATTAGCTAAGGGACTTAATGATTCAATAATATCTATTATTTTTCAGATTTGTAGTATGTTGTCATTTTTTTTTAGGCAGAGTATAAAAATAGATGGTTTGACAACATAATTTCTTGCAATTCATGCAGAATCAGTGCTTGATTTGGGTACCTCTCTGTATATTGTCTGTAATACAAACTATCTTATTCTGATTAAATTGTCTGACATGCTAAGCACCATAAGATGGAAAAGTTACTGCAAATTCAAGGTCTAAGATTGCCCTTTTAACATGATATGTCTACAAAAGAAGGGACATTTATGCTTCTGATCATTTTGTAAATGGAAAAGGGACACAAGGTTCTGAAGGTAAATCTAATTTGTCTGCAAGTCCCTTGAGACCAAGGCAATAAGTCTGATGCAAAATTAATCTCAGTTGAGGAACCAAATAATTCTGAAGTCAACTCAGGACACAACGTACTGCTGGGGAAACACCCCATGCTGGAGCACCCATGCCAGGAGATCAAATGGTTCCCAGGAGGCAAAAGATTGGAATAATTTCAGTCTGCCTCCCTGGGAAAGGCAGAGCCCAGTCCAGCCTCCAAAGCCCTTACAATCATTTTGTGACTCTTGAGTTTCTTCAGCCTCCACATCACCACTTGCTAGACTGACCCATAACACTGTGTCTCTCATGGTAAAAATATGCCCCAGTTTTATGGACAGGTATGAAATCAAACACACAGAGTCAATTCCGACAGCATAAACTGATGTTCCTTTAACTACTGTAGTATTTCCACCACTTTGGATCAGCCAGAAGTCTGGTTCTACTCTGTTTTTAAATAGAATATTCTTGTCATTCCCTCAGGTTGTAGCCTACTTAGCTTACTTCAACCACTGCACTTTGTAGGGTAGAAAACTATCATCTTAGCTATAAAATAAGGTATTTTAAAAATATATGCATGCGTACACACACACGTACACACATTCATTTGCAGTCTGAAGTCTTATCAGTCACTCTACGTGAGGAAAATACTTTCATGAGAACACTAGTTTTTTGGAGAGCTCTTTTTGTTTTGTCTGTCAATAGTCTAAACCTCTCTTCCATGGTTTCAGGTTTATCAGTTACTCCAGATGTTGAGTAAAAATTTTATGTAAATCAGCAGTGATTTCTATTCATCTGTGGTTGTTTGCATCTACTAAGGAACTATCTCCTCTAGTGCTTTTAAAAGATGTTTTTAAAGCCTAATTATTTTGTTGCTGTGCATTATTTCTGACCTACTTCTCCTGAAGAGAAAAACAGCCTCATATTGATATTTCAAACACTTTGTTGCCAGCCTTTTCACAGTCACAGGCTGACAGAGTAAAAGTAACTAGTGTACATACTTGAATCACCAGCTCATTTCCAAGCCAGACAATCTGATTACAGGAATCAACTGCACTGTGTCACATGCAAAGGGAGGACTGGGCAGGGCTTTAGGTTTTACGAAACACATTAGTGACCTATGAATTATCTTTAGATCTTGATAGCTTGTGAGATGTTTTTCCAGGCACTTGAAAGATTACCACAGTGGACAGAATGGCTCCCATGGAAAGCTTACAAAGAACAGAGGTTATCTTCTTAACAGCAATCTTTAAACAGTACTAATTATTTCATTACAGAAACTATCATGGCACTAGCTTTCACTTGTCTGAACCATCCATTATCACTGCAGCCATTATCCCTCTCACAGAAACTCCAGTAGTTCTCTATTAAGCCACACCTGGTTTAATAGATAAACTGCAACTTGACCTGCTCTCACCCACACAATCTATCCTGCATTTTGTCTAAAGGCTGATTTCTCAAATGACACAATGCTCAACACCTTTTAAAAAAGTGAACTACACAGAAAGCAAGAAGCTGTCCCAATGAAATAATAAAATATTGATACAACAGTTCTGTCCCAAAGAACTGCAGAAATGAGTATTTTCAAGCTGTTACAGATTGTATCACAAAGCCATTGTTAACTTTTAACCAATACACAGGGATTCACATTAAACTGTGATCAAAAGTGTCATTTAATTCTCAGAAAATATTTTTTTATGAATGACTCTTGTCATAGAATCCTAAAATACCTCTGGATTTTACATTAAGTACTCCAAAACAGCTTTTAATCCTTGTGATCTGGAGAACACCAGTACTCTGCAATAAGATAGCATTAGCAATCAGGAACAACAGTTTACACAAAGCAGCACCCCTATTGGAATTTGTGTCAGTGCAGTTTGAATATTGATTCTTATTGGTATTTCTAAACATATGGGGAAGATATACTAAACATCTGGACAAAAGATGAAAAATGGGCAAACAGATCTACTGTGCTGTGTAAATACAGCAAATAAACTCATCTAATTACTACTAGTAATACTGAGCATTGGTATTGGCAGGCCGTTCAGCTCTGAAAACAGAAACAATTTCTGTGGATTTCCTACCCTGATTTACCTATTCATTCTGACCTGTTGTCTTGGAGCAAGGAAAGGGGCACAGGGGGAAAGAGAAAGTGGGAAGAAAAAAAAAAAAAAAAGAAAAATAATAGAGTATTAATCAACTCTTCTGTCTGTGAGTAAATATTGACATATGACTGGCTCAGCCCTGATGACTATGCATTTGTGCTTGGCTAATAGAAAACTAATGCCTGAAAAGTTCTTACAGTTCTCCCAAACTACTTAAAAAGGCAAACAGATACTATTATCTCAAAAAAACCCCAACCAAAAAAGCTTAAAATAAATTGTAGCATACATGTATTTATAATTTTAACATACATGTGAGATGTTGTACTTTGTTGGGTTCAAATGCCTCATGTTTAAAACTGCATGTTGTTGTAATAATCACAGATAGTGCACAATACATTTATTGCATGATTTTTGCTTAACCTTATTTTTACTGAATTATATTTTACTATGTATAATTTCTCATACATAAACTGTCATCTCTGCTACAGAGACTCATTGTCATTATACAATCCTTGCACAGTTTGTGATACAACACCTTGAATTTTTTCCCATCCAAACACACTCACCAGTTCAGTTTATCTACTCAGCAAACCACTAAATAAAACATGGATGTGTACACTTACCAGAGAAAAACAGAAAAGATTCATGCTGGTATTGAGATCCACTCCAGGCACACCAAAATTCTGCTCCACAATCTCCCGCCGCACAATGCAGCTCCTCCTTGCTCTCCCAGCTGTTTGTACATTTCTCTTTGGAGATTACTGCAAGATAAAATCCCTGCAATAATCCACTGGATTCAGAGCCCATTATCAAATGAGACAGGCTTCCCCAGGCCAGTACAAACTGTTTTCTGAATTAAAGAACAATGTTTACCAACAAAACAAAAGCATGGTCTGAATGATTATGATGGAGTTTGGGAAACACTCTATTGCAGGCTGTTGTTTCCATTTAGTTTATCATCTAATAGAAATAAAACTAATTCTGCCTAAAACCACTGGAACATACAGTTAACTCCAAGGCAAATCTTCTCAGCTTGCTTGGATTATCAAAAGACACATAAAAAATATTGGAAAATTATGATTTTCTATACAGACAAATTAATTCACAAAATTCAGTAACTATTGTTGACTACAATTTTAAGGGAAACATTTTACTTAGGGACCTTGGAAAAGAAAGCTGTGTGCCATGATCAAATTATTTAAAAACAAAACAAAATAAACCCCACCAAACAAACAAACAAAAACCCCAAAACAAAAACCTCCCACTCTGGGCCTGTGCACTAAAGAATAATTACCAAACCGGTGTCTGATATGCTGACTGCTTGATGATGCAGATTAGGACTAAACCAAATTTGCTATTAGAAAACATGACAAATCTGGAAATTAAAGAATTGTGAGCATTCAAAACTGATCTATGAGTTGTAATGAAAGGTATTATAGTATATACAGTCAGGCAGATGAGGGATAAGCAATTGTAAAGAAAAACAGTAGTCTATGTCACTAACTGGTATAAATCAGCAAAATTGCATCACCTGTAGTGGAGCAGAACTACAGTATGAGGAAGAAATAATGGTGGAAGAACTGTGAATCTCAAATAATTTCAGATTATGAAATACCTGAAGTTAGACTAGTTTTGGAATAATGTTGCCTCCCAACCCACAATTAATTTCCTATAGCTCTTATGTGGATACTATGATATTCAGTTACACGAACATGCAGCAGTTGATATGAAAGAGATAAGGTAAAATTCACAACTGGAGAGGTAGTGACCAAGATTTTGACTTCCTTTCTTTGGTCCCAGAGCTTCATATTTGTAAATGTCAAGCATCTCTTTCATTGCTCATACTTCTGACTATAGTTTATTCTAATCATTTTGCATTTTGATCCTGCACCACATTGAATTTGAAACCTCTCTATTTTGGCAAGATTAATACATTTTAACAGAAGTTAATTTCTACCCTGAACAAAACCCAAACAAGGCTCAAACAAAGGCACACCAGCAAACACCGGAGGAGAGATAAGATTCAAGATTTTAAAAGAAAAAATGTTTAGTTTGCTCTTTTCCTTATTTACTGTGAAGTATATAAAAGTATTTTTGAAGGCTTTTCCCAGGTCTCCTCAGTTATCATATCAGGTTGGTTTCACATATTAGGAAAGCAGTTAGCTATGAAGAGCTTCATGAAAACCATTATAGATAAGAAGCCAATTAACAAGAGGCTTCTCATTTACTCTTCCTACAAACTTGAAGAATGCTAACAGATTTTGTTAATTACCACCTAGTGACACTTTCCTAATGTGATTATACAAAAATAGACATCTGAGAGGCCTAGCTTGCCACAGATGGGCTTGCATTTGTTTTGTGGCTCACTTGCTAGTTTCCTTGTGAGGAGGCAAGTCCTTAGCCTTTCTGTGCCTCACGTTCTCCAGCTGGAAAAACTGAAATAACAACACAAACCTCATGTGTAAAGTATTATGAAAGTAATGATCAAAAGTGCCCTGTCCCAGTTATGGAGAATTACTTTTTTTTTTTTTTTTTTTTTTTTAAATGTCTATTTATAGTAATAGCTATCTGGAAAATTCCAGAAAGATTGAGAAGCTAGTAAAATGACAAAATATAATAAGGAACCAACATCTAAGTAACCCAGGAGAATACATTTTTCCTTCAGATGGATTTAATCTCTTAATTTTAGATTTTGCTTTTTGAGGGGTTTTTATTACTGATATTTACTCTGGAACCTTCAGGATGAAGTTTCTTAATTTTATACCACAGATCCTCAAGGTGAGAGTAGTTAAGAAAGCACAGATCTTTTACTGAGCTATTCAGTTTTCATTTTGCTTACATTTGTAGACATGCAGAAAAGAGAATCATTTAAGAAGAAAAACAAATTAAAAGATAAAAAGCAGCCTGTATCTACACTTATAGATATACTGTGGCAAGTGACTATGTAGGAAGGTAAAAATGCAGAGCTGTACAAGACAACCTTTTGTGACGAGAGATAAATGCTCATCTGGAAACTTTCTAGGGCATTGGGCCAACTCTTGTTTCAGTTGTTCTTGCTTCACCATTTGGACAGGTGCAATTCATCACATCAGGCTTGAAATCTCATAAGCTAGGCACTATTTCATTGAAGTAAAATGTGAAAAACAGATGCAGGCTTTTTGTAAATACAGAGCTGGAGACTGAAACTGGGAGTCATATCAGTTTCGACTCTGTGGATGTGCCTCCTGAGTTTGTGTCCCCTCATTCTCTGAAAGGCAGAACTCCAGCATTCAATTGCTCTCATTTCATATCCTGCTGCATTCATCCTTTTGTTTTCATCTGCATCAGCTCTCTGCATATACCTATACTGAAGGACTTATGGTTACAGCACTGGGTAGAAGTTATTCAAGTCAGGTTTAAAATATTTAGTTCAAACACCCCACTTGAGAAACATAAATTTAACCCTCTGTGATTTCTATTCTGCTGGGCTAATAGTTTTACAAAAATAGCTTTCAGTGAAAACTTCAAGTGGGATCCCAAAGCACTGCTACAGACATTCTAGATGCAGGCCACTAAGACCTTAAAACTAAAGACTGCAAATTTGTTATTACATGCTTTTGAATACTTACAGTGTTAAGACTCCTCTTGTGAAAAGGTAAAATTTTAGACTTCTACTTATTCACTGATACAGCCATCTGTAGGGATCAAGCTTGTTGATAGGCCTGAACTATACATGACACTACCCATCAGGTTCCAGTCCTAGACTAATGGATAAATTACCAGTTGTGAGGAAACACCTAATAAAATAATTAAAATAAGATGCAACAGCTTGTGATTGGTTGATCAGGATGATTAATATAAATAAAATACTCAGCAAGAGTTCTTAATGCCACTTGATATTACAACTGTCTGTGTAAAGAATTTGAGCTTTGAAATAATTAAAAAACTGGTAACTAAGAAGAAAAAATTTAAAGGTAACATCAGTGTTGTGACATCTCTGTACATTTTCTCTGGTACAAATAGAGGAATTTCCAGCAGCATACCAGAGCAATAAACCCATACTATAATGAGGGTACAGAAATAAGTTTTACCAAACAGGAAACACTTGAATCCTTCACTTCCTAGCTCTAATCTTGCACTACTGTTAGCATTTAATTCTTTTTTTTCACTGCTACATGACTTCTACAAACTTGGTCTCTACATCCTTGCAAGTAGTTCTAACACACTAAAAAAGAAAAAATGTTCACAAATTGAGACTTTTGTGTATTGAGGTTTCTATTCCTGCACAACGAAAAGACTTCATAGCTGAGATCTCCAGGCATCCTTGGCCTTTTCAGGAGACTGGATTTCAGCTGTGAATTCAAGGTAAGTGGCAACCCATAACATAGCCTGGCATATGAGCAGTTAAGGTTGAGCCATGATTCAGGTACTCACAGTTCCTCATTGGCTCCAGGCTCCCAGTACTATACTAGCCATTGCGCAACTCACAGATTTCCTTGGTTTGCTGGAGAAAGGAAAAAGATTGTATTAGTAGCTGTTAACCTGGACACATTTCAGTAAAACCGGAAGTAATATTTACCCCTTTTATTGTCTTTGTTCCCTTTTTCCTCCCACAACATCTCTATCCTTAATGAGATTGTGCATCTGCTTCTCCTCTGATCATCATCTATTCGTCATCTGGGCATCTTCATAGAGAACTAAAACTAAGAGCAACAATGGTACTGATGCAGTATGAGTGTTAAGTATATAACTAATCATATGTCAAGTGGTCACGTTCCTCTATTCACTCCATATAAAGGGCTGAATTTTTACTTTATCATGAGTTCAAGGTAAACATAACGCACTGCTACTATGCTCCATAGGCTGTTCTGGTGGAAATTGGAAGATTCACAAATAAAGGCAGGTAGAGGCTTCCTATTGGCTCTCCGATTTCTTTGGAAAGAGACTGTGTGTCTACTCAATACACCACAAATTCTCTAACATACAAAGGTAACAATGTAGATAGCACACTGGATAAAAACCTTCCCTCATTTCACTTCCTTCTATTCACTTAAAATAAGCAGATGACAAAGCAATTTTGTGCAGAACATTTTCCTTTTTGACCCACAACCCACGACTGAGTGAGAAGACACTATTTGAACCAGGAAACTGCTGTTATAAAATATGTTTAACATTTTCTATCATGAACACCTCCTGAAGATACTCCAAACAGCAGAAAGCTCCATGGTAGACCACAAACACAAGAGTGTCTGTAAGACAGAGCTACTAACATCTGATATTACTGAATCAACTGATCCAATCACTGGCTCTAAATTACATCTACTTAATAGTTTGGAAAGGACCCATGAAGTATTAACTAAAAATCTGATTCTTTAAACGTTATTGATTTTTTTTTTTCTTTTAGAATCTCTTTCAATTTAGAGACAGCTTATTAATTTCCTCCTTTTACTTTCAGCAGCTAATTAAAAATTGGTAGGGAAAAAGCTTCACAACCCCCCTCACCCCCGCCAAATTGCAGTATTCCCCTCCCCCTGTGAAAAGACAATTTTGCAGATGCAGTGATCAATTCAACAAATCAGCTTTTATACCTTTGGAACAAAGATTTGCAACAGAGTTAAGCTCAGTTAAAGGTTATCTTAAACTCACTCAGCATAAAAAGCCATAACATTTACTTCAGCCCAGAAAATCAAGCAAATAAAGACACAAAGTTATTCTATAACTCAAAATAAAGCAGGCAAGTAAAATGCTTTCACAATTTCCAGAATGCCAGGGAAGGTCTGTGCCTATTAAAGTCACTGTCAAAATTCTCAGTGATGCCCGATGATAGGACAAGGGGCAATGGGTGCAAACTGGAACACAGGAGGTTCTGCTTAAACTTGAGAAAAAACTTCTTTACAGTGAGGGTGACGGAGCACTGGAACAGGCTGCCCAGAGAGGTTGTGGAGTCTCCTTCTCTGGAGATATTCAAGACCCGCCTGGACGCCTTCCTGTGTAATTTCATTTAGGTTCCTGCTTTGGCAGGGGGATTGGACTGGATGATCTTTTGAGGTCCCTTCCAATCCCCAACATTCTGTGATTCTGTGTGATTCTGTGAAAATTCCCGTCAAATTCAGTGCAATCAGAATTTCATTCATCTTCTCCTGCTAACTGATCACATATAATCACAACATCATAAAAACATATGGTGTTTCCAATACAATTAATTGTAACATTCAGCCATGCCTTGAAGTTAATATTCCTGCTAGGATAAATAATCACATTGCTCTTTCCCTTGTCCCAGAAGACTTATATTTTTTTCTGAGAAGTTATATTTTAATCAAAGGAAAAACTGCATCTCTGTTCTAGAGAGGAAATGCGTATTTCCTAAATGGAAGGGCCAGATCCTCTGCTCTATAGTTTCACTGAAACTCAATGAATCTGGCTCACATATTCTTTATTGCTGCCCTGCAATTTAGAGTGAAAACTGCTAACTTCTATCACCAGGTCAATTTATGTATTATCAGACAAAACTGATGTCTACAGTGAATTATGGGTATAGGAGTCATTATCTTCCAGGAGCACCTTGAAAACGAGATGTCTAATCTCAATGATGTAAGTTTCCTGGTTAAATAAATCCCCTGTGCTTAGTAATTCTATGCATTTATAGAAGAGATGTCACCCTTCCCCCCACCTCCTTAGACGTTAAAAAACATTTTAAAGCCTCAAGGGGATTTGAATCCTCACTAAAAAGAATTGATTTCCGTACTTACTACTCAGTATTCTTAGTCACACAGTTCATGCATTTTTGTTATGCAATGGATTGGGAAATTCAAAGAAGCAGCCTGTTTTGCAAACATTTAGCTTCCCATCACCCCACTTCACTGTTACTTTGATGGCTTTTTTTAATATCAAGATGACAGTCTTTTAAAGCCTACCTTACTTGAAACAGCTCCAAACAATCAATGCTGCCCTCTATGTTTGTAGCCACACAGGCTTTTGTAAGCATATAAGAACAGAACTTTGAAAAAGTTCAGCAGAGGTTTTCCAATCAACTCTGCAAGAAAGATTGCCTCTCCACTTTTGCCTATGAGAATTCATGTTAAGGACTTCATTGAGAGCCTGATCCAAAGCTAAATTAAGCCAAAAGGAAACCATATATCCATCTGAACACTTCTGGCAACTTAATTCAGGTTTCCTCTATCAATTTACACACTAAGTTGGATATAGCCTAAAGACAGTCTTTCTAATCTAACTGGTATCCACTCCCTGCAGCCACAGGCACCCACTCTTGTTCCCACACACCACCTTACCCCAGGAGATACCCACAGATGGCTTCTGACAGCCCCAAGCTCCATGTGAAACAGAATGAACCAACTGGCTCACACAGGCAGCTGCACCTAATTGAGTAGCCTCTGAGCAGAATGTACTGTTTTGTCCATACCACCACCCTATCTGCAGTTTTCTGGGCTGAAGCTGCTTCACAGCCAGGTAATTCAGACTTGCATCTGTCTGTATTTGTAGGCACAACACCAGATTAAAAATATTCTGACCTTCAGGAGTCAACACTGATACTACTGGGTTTTGTCTCTGCTCTCTCTCATACAAATCGGTAGTTCACTGGAGGAAGACAGTTAAGCTGCAGTAGCATCTAGTAGAAAAAAAACCCTAAAGCCTAACACTTTTATTGGTGAGGTCCTGGATTATATTTTAATTTTCTTATCAGGTTTGTGTGAGTCTCACCTTTTTGGAAATCAAAGGGACTCAGACATTCCCCATTCAGTTTTCATACATTTCATGGATCTTTAGCTAGTTTAGATACGTACCTGCTGCCGGTAGCCTGTTCTTTTACAAATCATTCCAAATAAATTATGCTGTACAAGCACCACATTTTGACCACACTAATTCTAAGTTAGACTCTGTAGCTTTTTACAACCATCTTCCTGATTAAAAAAAAGCAATTCTCTAATACAACCAGGAAAACCAGCAACCCATATCAGTTATACATTAAAGGCTGTATAGTTGCTGTTGGGTCAAAGAAAGCTTTTCTCTAACACTCTGCAACTTAGGTTTCAATCTGTACTTAGTAAAACGCAGTGATAAAACCTAATGTTCTAGACCAGTTCTGAAGTGTCAGTACCAATGCATCCAGGAAGTATAAAATTTGCTTAAAAGACAATGGTCTAAACACTTAGGACTGCAAATATAGCCGTGAACTGGAATCAACCACATAAAATAGTTCATGTTGCAGCAAGAAATACATGCTGCTATACAGAGCACTTCTTCCCACCTTACTGTTTTACATAATTCAACAGCTCCCAACTGTTTGGACAGGGCCTTTACAGTCTTTGGAAGTTGATCTGGATCAACCCTTAGTTGGTAGATATTAGCAGAGCTTCATATTTTTCATCTGAGTTATGCCAGCTCATCCTGTGTCACCAAACATTTACAGCCGTGTAGCTAATTTTTGCAACAGTGCTATTTTTTAGAGGCAAAGATACATCAACCATGGCACGGTGGCAATTTGAGCTGTTTACATCCATATGCATGTGATTTGCAGAGCCTCCAGCTTGGAGTGTCCTCGGTTTTGACTATCCATGACCCTGCTATACTGTCTTACTGCCTCTCCATGTGTTACAGCAATTTCCTTCACTTCTACAAACAAGCTGTGCCATGTGAGAGACGAATTGTATTTGCCTGTTAGGGCCCCTTTAAAAAAGTGGCAGTCTTCATGCCCTATGGCAACTCACTCTTTTATGTAATTGTAAAATATGCCCCATCTGTACCCACTATTGGAGGAGTTACTGGCTTTTATTAAGGTAATTGAATACGCAGAAGAGGCTGATGTTAAGGGGAAGAAGTCTGTACACTGCTGTCAGGGTATGTCACAGGAACAAGACATAGGATATCGGTGTGTTCTAAAATACTTGGAGAAAACAAAATATAAACTTGATTATCCCATGCCAGTAAAAAGTTGCATCAGCTACACACTGTCTGCACCAGTGGCATTAAACTCAAGTTTATACAGTGGGAACAGTAGATGCCATCTGCAGTCCTGGAATAACCTTGGCAGCGTACCAGCACATATTCATTTCTGTGGAGAACAGCCTCGCTTGCTGTAGCTGAGTCCTCATGGTACCTCAGACTGCCAAATTGTCTCAGAGCTAGTAACTGGATATTATCACTCATTTAAATCCAGATTAAACAAGATGCTTGGAGTTGGCAGTTCCTGAAACTTTATTAAAGGTTGAGTAGATAACCTTTCTCACCCCTCCCACCCCGATTTAGCAGAACATGATTACCTCAGGCAACTCACCAGAAGCCTATGATGGATAACTTGAAAACTGGAACATACATGAAAAAAGCAGTAGAGAGGAAAAAAAAAAAAAAAAAAGCCACTGTTGAGGAAATTTCAGTGGTGTTCTGCTTTAGGTAGAAGAAAGACTTTCAACAGGAGATTTAATTAATCTTAATGAATTATAGACAGATTGAGAGGAGAGAGAGAGGGGAAACTGCACAGCACAGTAGTATTTCTGTATTTGCATAGGAACTTCTTTCTGGATAGCCTAACTTATTCTAGCTTATAAGAAAAAGGAACAATCAATCAGGACAGTTCTTGAAGATAACTGGCATCCAGAGATCTGCAAAAAAGATACAGACAACAGATACAGTTACAGTTCAAAGCCTTTACATCAAAGAGTGACCCATTCCCCTGTGACTCCCCCTGCTCTTTCACTCAAATTCTTCAAAGTAGGACTCAATGGAATATATGACTTTTTTATCCTAGATAACCATGGAACAGCCAAGATTTACTCTAACTCCATTGAATCCAGATGTGGTTCAACAACCTGAACCTAATAACACACAAAAGGAAACATTGCTGTATGCAGAAAGTAATGGCCATGAATAAGCTCCAAATGTCCATCAGGAACAGCTTAGTGAATCACACACACATTGGTTTCATGCTACAACCTGCTAGAAGAAGTTTTACCCAGTTTAGTGTATAAGTAGGACTTCAGAGATAGCTCTGCTAGACATACATTCCGACCTTCATCGTAGGCACTTGGTGCCATCATCGTTAGATCTAAAACTTAACAATCTTTAGCACAATTATCCTTTGAACACTCCTATGACAGGAGAAGTTGTATTATCCAGAGGGACCTTGATAG
>NW_010326878.1:32039-33275 GCF_000700745.2 Antrostomus carolinensis | reverse complement strand
GTTAGAAAACCTGTGTGTAGGTAAGAACCGTTTTCTGGTCTGGGTCAGATTTGGGATGATATAAAGAAATAAAATGCTTTCGTGTTGTCATAAGTCTGCGGGACCCCCAAATCGAATTTAGAAGATCAGGACTATAACGGGACACAAACTGGAGACCTCTCCAGTTCTTGCACAGCCTGATAGCCCTCCCCAGCTCGGCTCCCTTCGCCTCCTGCGCAGACCCCAGGCAGGAGCCGCCTGCCCCTTTCTTGCAGATCCAGGCTCTATCCTCGGCCCCAGGGACAGCATCACCGGCCCCTGCCCAGCCAGATCTCTGAGAGGGTCAATGGGGGCCGGTTATGTGACCGTGGAGCAAGTTAGAGGGGACTTTTAGAACTTCTTTGGTTAAGGGAGAGGAAGGAATTTCTTGCATTTGTTGCATTTGATACTGGGTAGCTTTTGGCTGTAGACTTCACAAAGTGAGAGGATGTAAATACTGAGGCTGAGATTTGCTTTACACACGCAGAGGTCAGCTGGCTACCCAAAGACAAATGTAACTTTCCAAAAGCCACTTCCTGCCAGTGCTGATACATCACATTTCTCCTCAGTCTGCACTGATAAAAGATCAATCGACTTAAGAGGAAGCAAGCATGGTCCTGTATTTGAAGGCTACAAAGCCAAATGTACCTACTTACTCGAGCTTCTCTTTATACCCACAGATGTGTCTAAAGAAGTTCTGCCAGATGTGGAGCCCTAATTTTCTGTAAGGATTTTTTTATTTTCCAGGCAAAAGTGAACACTGCAGTTTTTAAAGTGCTATTTCAGCTGGAGCCCAAGAACAGGAAGAGTTGCAGAAGCATCAGTCAAAGCTGGTTACAACTTGACTGGGCTGCCTTGGCAAACACCTGCTCCGATTCATCCTGTCCTTGCAACAAACTGAGTCCTGAGTGCTCTTTGTGTAGTTTTTTACTAGTTTCATTGAGGATTAATTAGTGTTTGTATAGTGACAGTTGTCTTTGATACTCCATGGACACAGTTGGAGGTAAAGGGCCACATTCAGGCTGTGCTGTAGTTTCCTGATTTCTGTTTTATGGCTACTGTAACATGTATCCTCAAAGGGAAACAAGCATTTCTGACTAACTTACTACTTTTGACTGCCAGATATCAATCTGGTCTTTAAGGAAGGAGAGAAGAAGATGCAGTATTACAGCCAAACTCTATTACTTGAAGAATTATTTCAAAACCCTTCTTGATCAC
>NW_010326878.1:25229-32006 GCF_000700745.2 Antrostomus carolinensis | reverse complement strand
AAGTCTCACAGAGTCTTGATCTTTTGTGCCTTGGAGAGCATCACCCCAAACCATGACTCTGTGCTCTTCTTGCTGGCTTAACCCTGCCATGAATCACACAGCTCCTCAGCCCAGTGTACACAGCACTGCAGGCACCTGCCAAACTTTGTCAAACACAAGCACAGGTCCCAGCCCAAGGTGCTTGTTTTCACTTAAATTATGCATTTCATAACTACCTTGTAAAGCACTTTGAAGATATGACAGTAAGTGTTATTAATGCTAATTGGTATTCTTGGACAGGCATAATACAAGCAATTAAATAGTAATACCATAAAAAATGGTGCAGGACACAAAGGTAGAATTAAGTCCTATATGCCTGCCATATATCCAAATCTTCCACCAGGTGACTACTCAGTACAGCCTGACACTGTGAAATTAAGCTTTCTTCTCTCTTTTTATACACAGCTTTTCCAGCTAGGAACTGCTAAAGCCCTGTGCTCAGACTGACGCTTTGACAGGTCTATGGGTGCTGCCCGTGAGGTTAGCAAGCGACCACCGTGGATCAGCCTTTGTGGAAGGTGAATAATGGCTGGAAGCTGTGTGAGCAGGGCGCTCACCTACTGCCCACAGGTGCCCGAAATGAGCTGCCTGGATGGATGCACAGGGCACTGGGGAAAAGACCTGCAGAGCAGCACTACAGGCTACAGCTGCCAGTAGTGAAGGTAACCACAGCAGGGATGAGAAACCCTTACAAATCTCGTGTGCCTTCTGAACACGTGTATGATCAGTTCAGCAGTGTGTCTTGCCCCAGCCTTCCCACATCACTCTGAACAGCAAACTCACAGAGCTGGATGGTGCAGGATGGTTTGTGTACAAGGCATCCAAGATTTCACATTTGCAGGTCCCACACAAGTGACTGGCATGAGCTCCACAGTAGGACATCCCTTTTATAATGCAGAATTTGCATGACTGGATTCCAGCACTGGAGGGAGATCAAATTCCCCAAGTCCACGGGATAAAGTGTTAACTCTGAAGGATAGTGATGGCTGTATAAACTAAGTTTGTTTGGATACTCCACGTCATGTTTGCTCTGTAGACTGCCAGAACAAACCTTTGGCCTGGTGACCCTCCTCTTTCCCCTGCGTGCAACCCCTTGTGCCATGCTGGCACAGAGTCTGTGCGCTGGAGCTGGGAGCCAGATCAAAATTAGCCCAGAAGAAGAATACTTTGTTTTCATCTGGATTGCTCCCAGGATTTGATTTCGGTATGGACACACAAAGAGGTATGTCAGCAGGACTGAGGGAGTGGCAGGATCCAGCACAGAGACGGGAATGCACAGCACAAGCTGGAGCTGGGATCAGGACGATACAGCAAGGGAACAAGGGACCAGCACTGTGCCAGAGACCTCAGCCTCCGTGCCAGCTGCTCTCTGCTCACCCCTTGCCTTGCAGGAGAGAGAAGGATTGGGAAAGGGGAGTGAGGGGTGAGAGGAGAAACTCACCTTTGGCCTTTCCCACCTTCCACCTTGCTGGCACAGCTATGCCGAGGAAATAAGGCTGCGGTTTTGCAGACATCGTTTTTGGTGGCAGCACTGGTGGAGCGGTTGGGTTGGTCTCCCTCTGTTGCGCTGGTGCAGCTCTTTGTGCAGTTGTGTTGTCAAACAGACCAGGATAGTGCTTAAAAAAAGCTCCCCACCTCAGTTATTTTTACCCTGGCTCAGTTCCCAGGTACTATTCACCTCGTCTATACCAAGGTGCAACTGGAGGAAGAGCATTGGAGTGGGAAAGTGTAGCCACAAGCTGGCAAACAGGGGTCTGCCTAAATCCACAGTGCCCCTCAAAAAATGCCCATGGCCCAATGCCTTGGGGAGAGTTTCTCTTCAGCAGTCATGGGCAACTTGCTTGTCAGAACTAGGGAGATCAAAAAAAGATGAAAGAAAGGTTCGCACCATATAGGCACGTGCTGTATTTACATACTATTTCCCTCTGCAAAACATAAAAGGAAATCTGACTGTAATCATGTTAGAAATGCTGCCTTTTCCCCTCCCATTTAAGCTAAGCATTATGTATGACACTGTCCCCAGCTTGTAAAACAGCAATCCAGGAGACCACTTAGGCATGGACTCCGCCTTTAACACCTGACTGTTCCTGCTTAAGTCAGTGGAAACACTTAGATGGTTAACGTTCCACATGCTTAAATGCTTTGTTAGGTCACAAGCTAATTTAAGGACAGAGAAGCTCAGCTCCAAAAGAGAAAAATAGGTTAATAACACTGAAGTTGCAGCAAATCTGTAGGAAATCTTCTGGAATAGGTTCATAATTAGTAAATCTACACTTGTCAAAGTAAATATCCTCACCTTTTCTTCAGTTCCCTTTTTCCCCATGATTTTGCCTGTGGACCATGGTTCCTGGCTGAAGACAGGACAAACTGAAGACTTATACACTTACAAACTAGTGCTTGAACCTTACAGCAGCATCCAGGAGCCTGGACGGTGCACTTACATCTTCCTGTGCAGCATTGCAGGAGTGAGGTGTTGCAGGAGGGTGGCTGTTCAGAGGTAACCAATGCTGAACATGCAGTTTGGGGAGAACTCCCAGATTTTTCAGAGCAGAGGCACCGGTCTCCACTCATACAGAGGCACAGCCCAGGTTAGTCTCCTGAGGACAGGCACCTGCCATCTCAACTGAGCAGGGCTCATTTTGCTCCATTTATAAAGCAGTCACTGTGCACAATAAAAGTTTCCAGTCTACTTTTTCCCACCTCCCAAAGTGCAACAGCTTCTTGGTCACATGCAACGTGAGTTTGTTACCCAAAGAGATGTAACTCCAGGTTCTACCCTGAAAATTAAAAGCCAAAGCTGAGCACCCCCAGCTCTCAATACTAGCTGAATGGAGTCTCTTGGATCACAAGTTTTCATTGCGGTACCTCCAACCCGTCCAAGTCCTGCTTCAGGTACTTAAGTGCCTTTTTGGATCCCACTCGACGCCTTGCATTCCTGATGGGCTTAGTGGGCTTAGCAGACGGTGTTTGTAGGAGCCTGTTAGACTCCTGATAAGATCGAGTCAAGGTCTTATGGACCTTTAGGAGTCCGTAAGACCTTGACCCAGTCTTATCAGTAAACTCAGGCAAGGTTTTGGGCTCAGAATCCCCTTAATCTTAAACCCAAAAGCTTATTCACTTTTTTCACTTATGTTAGTCAGTGTAATGAAAAAATATTACCTCTTCTGCCCTTAGACTGTTGCTGCTGCCGCACTGGTACTGCAGTGTATTTGTAAGAGCACCGTAACAAGCCTGCAATCAAGACCACACCAGTCCTATCAGCTTTACCATCATGCTCCAAGGTGGGCTGGTCCCTCCCAAGCACACCACAGGAGTAAAGTAAAGGAGGTTCCACTTAAACTTGAGAAGAAACTTCTTTACAGTGAGGGTGACAGAGCACTGGGACAGGCTGCCCAGGGAGGTTGTGGAGTCTCCTTCTCTGGAGACATTCAAAACCTGCCTGGACGCCTTCCTGTGTGATCTCATTTAGGTTCCTGCTCTGGCAGGGGGGTTGGACTGGATTATCTTTTGAGCTCCCTTCCAATCCCCAACATTCTGTGATTCTGTGAAAGTATTTCAGAGGGGTAGCTGTCTTAAGGTACCAGATGCTGAACACACAGTTTGGTGTGAACTGCAGTTTGGCATCTCAGTTTCAGCTCTATTTTTCAGAAGCTGAGTGAGAGAAACCTGCCAAGAAACACTGTATTCAGCTGACCATAGCAGAATCTGGAGAAACACAGTGTAGTGGTCAAATGCCAGGTCTGAATTCAGGAACCTGCAGGATGTATGAGGAAACAAGAGTGGCTGGGCAAGCAGCTTCTTTGCAAAATAGCTCCAACGAACCATCTGCAACCTCCAGGTGCTTGTACAGCAAAACTGGGCAGCAGAAGGCACCCAAGGGCTTACACATTTTTCATTTGATGGCTTCCTCTCATTTCTGAGGCCCTTTCTCTGAGGCTCACACGAGACCTGCATTAGTTTCACTTTGAGCAACAACTGTTTTAATCTCTTGACAGCCTTTCCCTTCCTCGCCACCTTGAGGAAAAGGCCCTTTGGCCCTTCCTCTGTAGTTGCAAGTCCTGATATTTCTAGGACACACCTGGGCTGAGGACTGCAGAAACATCAGCACTTGCTTCCTGCTCATACAATGCTGGGCCCCCTTCTCACACCTCCATCTTTGGGGAACAGCACCTTTGAGCAGCTCTCAGGCGGCAGCAGTTTGATTTGCTTCTGCTTCCACTGCCAACACCTACACGTCTTGAGTGGCTACAGACCATTTGCAACCATGATTCAATGGAGAACAAAAAAGCTCTCAAGAGAAGGAAGTGGGGCTAAGGCTTCTTTGGAAGCAGGATTTAGTAATCCAAATCACCACCTTTAAAAACTGGTGCCCTTGGGCCCCAGCCAGCCCTCAGCTCTGTCAACATCTTTACTGCCAACTTTACTTAAGAGTCACACACATGTAAATCTAGTGTGAGAAGAGGATTAAGCCCATTCTGGTTTTATGGCCTATGAAATGTCTACTGCCCTGCTGCCACTGTGCAGTGACACATAACACAGAAAAGGTGAATTTAGGCTTCTATTGCATCTTCAAAATTTTAAAGAAAAAAGGTAATTCCAGAAACTTTACCAGCCAGTGAAATGTACATGCACACAAGATTTCTTCTCAGTCAGAAGCTAAAAGCCTGTACCTTGCCAGATGCTGGTTGGAGAACATTAATTTTTTCCTGCAAAATAAGATTAGCAACAGCAATTTTCCATGCATTCAAGTTCAGGATTTTGTCTGCAAGGGGATTAAAGCTCAGGCAGCATGAGCCTGTCTGGATACTGCCCTCCTCCATGTACTGCTCTCACTTGGGATGAGACCTGTGCAGGGGACTATTTAGGAATCCCACCAAAATGATTATTTCTTCACTGATGACTCAGTTGCCTGAGATTTGCAAGAAGGACTGAGGGAATTATATTTATGCTTTCTAAAAATGTCAGTAGGATGTGGGTTCCTGACCCCCTTAGGCTGACACTTTCATACAAAAGGCTAGAAAGGGGTTTTTTACTATAAAGTTTATGATTGGATTTCAGCTCTTGGGCTGGGAATACATTTTGGTTCCAGGTTTCTATAATTGTAGAGCATGGCTCAGATCTCTTAGCAGGATTGCAATATAAATACCACTAAATAATTGTTATGATTATTAACAGTATAACTCTACTGAGATGCCAGCAGAAAAACAGCCCAAGCTGAATACCTATTTCAATTAAAGATGCAGAATTATGTGTATTTATGCACAAACCTGAAAAGCAGAAAATAGTTAAAATGTCCTTCAGAGCAAGAGACACAATGAACTTTTCATTACCTTTATTATTTTCCAATTTCTCCTGATCTCTGGCTCAAAAGTTTCATTCAGTCCTTACCTGTGTGAAGTTGCTGTTATCTTTAGTGTAAGATTTTCTGTGCGACTGTGACCTTTTTGGTCACAGGGGGTAGGTAGGGACTATGATGAGATATTGCACTGACCCTCGAAGGCACGACTGATAGCGTTTGCCAAAATGGAAATCCACCTCCCTGGCAGACACTCACATGCACTCCACCTCTCTGCTTCTTCTTTCAGTCCTCCCAATTAAAATCTCTTGCAGATCAGGAAGAAAAGTGGCACATGGAAGATGGACTGCAGTGACCTCTTGTTTTGGTATTTAGCTCTGTTTGTTTGCGTATTGCGGGTATATTTAGTAAACTGTCATCTGTTATAATTTGTGTGGGGACAGCTCCCATGTTTTGAGAAACGTTTGCTGTCCTCCATTGCCCGGAGTCCTTAAATTGCTCTTTCATTTACACGCTGCTCTATTTTAAAAGCAGTGTTAGGGGGGATGTCTTCTCCCTTAAACCCACCGTGAGGATCCCGAGCCAAACACTTGTGCAGCAGCACAGCAGGTTTTTAGCCAAGTCCTCTTTTCCTGAGCAAACAATTTGGTATTTATTTGTAAGTATTTTTCCTGGAACAAGGGAAATGCATGCTAAATAAGACACTGTCGCATTTTCTGGCGGCGTGACAGACTGTCATTTGAAGCGTGGCCCCAGCCCCCTGGAAGTATCACCCTCCCTGTGACAGGCATGGCTATTTTGGATCCTAGAGGTCCCAGTGCCAGGCACTGGGAAACCTTCTGCTCCCCATAAGCACATGTAGCATCATCCCATCATGTGCAGGCAGCCACCACCCACATAGTACCAGTCATGGGTTTGCTTGCTCATCCACTGCCTGGGGCTGACCACAGAGCAACACCTTGCTTGCAATTTGCGGGGAAAAAAACCCAAACATGCTGTTTTGTGTTTGGCCCAAACATAGAGCTGTCAGCAATCAGCAATCAGCCTCACATCTCAAAGAAAGGGAAGCAAAACGACAAAAAGAGCCCACACCAGCACAAAGCTGGGGTTAAATCAGCAGGGTCAGTAAGTAAATGCTTTCTCCAGATTTTAATTTCTGGAGAGTATCTACTGACACGTAGGCCAGTGCAATACCTTATCATGTATCATATACTGCTTGCCTTGGAAAAGCAAGGTCAAGGAAGTAGACCTTGCAGGCATGGCAGAAATTTTGTGATGATTGCAGTTCTTCTATGAATTATTGTGATTAGAGTTTGTAGAGTGTAAAATCCAGGACTCTCCTGGGGCAAAGGGGCAAGTTGCTGCCACCAGCAGAAAAAGGGTAAGAGGAGGTATCAGCTGTAATGGACTCATTATGGGTACCCATGCAGGAGCTCATTCCT
>NW_010326878.1:3172-25210 GCF_000700745.2 Antrostomus carolinensis | reverse complement strand
TGGACCAGTTCAAGCCTAAGCTGGTCAAACTGATGCTTGAGTTTCCTCAGGGTTTGGTGGGCAGGGACCAAATGGTCCCAGTGAGCAGCTAGAGGAAGACAGGAGCAGAGGAGTCCCCAGCAGAGCAGAAGCTCATGCAGATGAGGAAGATCAGGCCAAAGACAGGGGAAATGTGGGTGTGAAGAGCAATGAAGTCCTGGCAAAGACAGGGCTTGGGTGGAGGGTGGCTGAAGCAAGCCCTTGATGCTGCTCCAAGAGGCATTTGTGTCCTTCCCCACCACCTCCAGTGGGATGATCTTCACATCTCCGCATCGGGACTGGCATTTGTGGGAGCCATAAATTCCAACTTAAATGAGCCGATGCAGCTGCAGAACAGGCTGGAAGAAAGGCATGGAGCTGATTTTCAGTCAGCTTTCTGGAGCCAGTACGGGGGTCCATGCTTGACAGATCAGAGAGGAGTGGACAGGGCACAAGCTGCAGCTTCTGGCAGCTCTGCTTCATGGGTGAGCATGAGCCAGTGTTTTGTTTAAGCTGATCGAAGTGGGGCAGTTGCCATAGGGTGATCCCATCCCAAGCCACCCCAGCTGTGCCCTCTCCTTCCATCCTACACCGCATTTAGTGATGAGAGGCCGCCAAGGTGAGTCAGTTCAGCTAGCAGATCCAACAGAAAACTACTAGGAAGCCTTTCTTTACAGAGAGAGTGGTCGATGCCCCAGGCCTGCCAGTGCTTAGGAGGCATTTGGACAATGCCCTTTACACCACGCCTTAACTTTTGGTCAGCCCTGAAGAGGTCAGGCAGTTGGACTTGATGATGGTTGTAGGTCCCTTCCAACTGAAAATATTCTATTCTATTCTACTCTTTCATGGAGGTATTTTTTGGGACACTTCTGATCAATGAGATCAGCTTACTGGACGCATCCATCCCATGGTCATGTCATCACCAGATGCAATGCAAAGGCAGTAACTTTAGTGTGTGGTTTTGTGATGTGGCTGAGCCCATTTACCTGCCACAGCGCCCGAGTTGGGCCCTTGTTCCATTCCCTATCGCACTCGTGGCTGGGCAGGACTGCAGTGCTGGCACTGGCACTCATTGACCACGCAGCAATCTCACCCTTCAGGGAGCTGAAGCCACCAACAGCTTATTGCAAAAAATAAAAATAGCTTCTGGCTGGGCTGGTTGAGTGCCCGACTCACCGTGGCAGTAAGCACCAAAGTGAGAGTTCAGGGAAAAGGGATTTGCTGGTGGTTTGATGAGCCATACCCTAAAGCAACCATTCCAGTGTGACCTTGCAGCAAAGCTGGACCACAGCAAGACCTGCCGTGCCAGTCAGCGGGCAGAATCTGATGCTCACAAGTAGATGTGCAGTGAACTGCCCCACCGTGTAGCAGCTTACGCTTCTGTGGCAAGATGCAGTGCTGGGAGCCAAGTGTTTCGGCGACCCGGAATGAAAAGCCAGGTCAAGGTCTCTCCAGGCAATACAAAACAGCTGCAGGTAGATGTGCATGAGTAGACTATTTCTATAAAAGAACACATTTTTTAGGACAAAACTCAACTCTTGCTAGGGCAAGTGAAGGTAGGCTGGATGTGGGAGAGCATGTGCTTGTTGGAGGAAAGAAATTACTCATCTGCGAGTGCACAGCAGGCCCCCAAGAAAGGCCTGTGTGACACAGAGATGCTGTTACTGCACTGCCACCATGGACTAAACCAAAATGTAAATCCCTCTCAAGTTCCAAGTATTACCCCGTGCTGTTTTAATAACAAAGTTCATTGTGTAATTTGGCTCCGTGCTCCTTATTCACTTCAGGCAAGTCCAAAAGTGAACCGGGAATGGGGTAAGAGGCCAGAGCTGAAATGCAAAGAGTTGTTCATCGCTGATGTTTAGTTCATGCCATTAAACCTTCGTTTTCAGTGCTACTAATCCTTCATTTTCATGACAACTTTGAAGATCCATTATGATTATAATTTAATGAAAAAGCTGAATCCAGAGATGTAGCTGCAAAAGGGTAATTGCCTGCTGTGCATTGTATTTAGAAGAGGGAATTAACTGTGTATTCCAGGGATGGATTGAAAAGATGAATTTTAACAACGACAGAGTTCAACAATCAGGAAATCTTAGTTTAAAAAAATCTATCTGATATTTTAATTTTCTTTTTACATTGGGTCTCTATAGCTATTTTCATTATTTTTAAAGAAAGATTTGTTTCAGTGACTGCTACAATTAATCAGATGTGACTAACCAGGAGAGTACCTGTAGCTTTTACTTATTCAAGTGAGTCTATATCTTATATGAATTTATTCAGATTCCTAATTATCTTACTAATAAAACTATTAAAAATGGTGAATTATGCTTTTTTTTAACAAGATTATTTTTCAGTTAGGTCCGACTCAATGGAGGTTGGGTTGCAATTAAAAATGAGTAAACAGGTGCTTTAAAATTTATTTTCACTGTACAAAATATCATAACTGTCCTGAATACATACAGGAGAAGACATAGAGCTTACATTTTTTAAAAAATTCAAACTAACTGATTTATTAAAGAAAGGAGCATTTCCTGTAATTGGATTCAGACTTTTTTTCTGGATTTCAAGATTTCAGAAGTGCTAATTCGCATCCTCAGCTGTCTTCCCTTCTTAGGTAAGAGGAAGAAAACAAGTTTTCTTGCTTTTTTCAGTTGCCAGTCAGTTTATTGAGCTATCCTTATCCAGGTAACTGAATTAATTCAAAATAAGAAATACCCTTTCTGCTCTTGTTGAAGCGAGGACTCTGCCCCACACCAACACTGGGTCCTGGAGCCTCAGACCAGAGCATCCTGTCAGGAGACTGGCACTGCAGCCTTCAGTGATTTCACAGCTATGATGAACTGTGGCTGCTGTGGGTCATATTGAATTATAAACAGCCTCATTGCCAGAAGAATAAACACCACCAATGATCTCAGTGTGGTTTTGGAGAGCTGTGCCAAGAGCTGGGGTAGTAGGTGGGCTTCTGGTGACATGTATCAGCATGGAAAATCCTCCTAATGAAGTCAAAAGCATTTTGGTGCAAATCTCCTACAGAAAGTGTTTTGTCCATGTCCCGGCTGGGAGGAGAGTCTCCCACCAGCAGGGTGGAGGCCTGTCTAAATGAAGGACCTTCATTAAATGCTTTTAATCAAAACCCGTGTGATTTGCAGAAGCAACGATGACATCTAGTGGGGAAGCACATTATGCACGCCAAGGGGGAAATCACAATTACTGCTGCGGGCCAGCAGGTCACGAGTATCTGGGAAGGATTTTTCCAAGGAGGAATTACCACCACTGTTGCTAGCGGTTGGAAAGGCACCAACAACAAACGTTCTGAAAGTCAATCCCAATGAACTGTAAATGTTATGTGACTCCAGGTTTCTGGAGGAGAGCTGGTACCCCGCACTGAGATCAGCCCCATTTGTTTTTCACTCTGTTTTAAGCATCATGGAATCAAACCTTCTTGTTCCAGCCTTACAATTGAAGGGTTGAAGCAGCAGAAAGGATCTCGCTGTTGAGCATAGCTCTATGTTTTGCCCAGGTTGTGCTACAGAGATTAATGTTGTGTGTTTATATAAACACTGAATAGAGGCATGTGCTATATATTGCTCCTCAGCAATCATATCTGACATTAGCTGGAAAAACCTGAGAAATCAGAATTTTTATGCCTGTGGTCCGTGCCTGTCTGTGCTTTTAAAGGATGGTTTGCCAACAAGTTGGATCAGAAGAGAAGTTAAAGGAGGAGGTGTTTCCCTAGAAACCTGAAAAGGCAATAGCCTGTTTTATAGTCCTATAGCTGGTTTTACAATCATGATAAGAAGAAAGATATGAACGGGAATTATAAGCTCCCATGGCTTAGAAACGAGTGTGAGACTAAGGTGAGAGAGTCCACAGCAGGCTACCAGCAAGGAGAGGCTGAAAGACCAGTAGAGAGCTGTGTGTTTAAGGTTTATTTTGTTTTTTCAACTCAAAGTGCATGAAGTCTGCCCATAAGCATCCTGTGTGGAAAATGCTATTGCATGTCAGGGTAAAGCCTTTAGACTGTGCAGGTTAAATTTCCTCCAAGACCCAGCTTTCCTACAGGAAACATGGAGGCAGAAGCAGCTTCCAGGGGCTTCCCCAGAAGAGGTGGCAGCGAGATGGTATTGGCAGGGATGCCTGGTCCCATGAACTGCAAAGAGCATGGCTGGGAACCCATGAAAACGCTGATTTTTTCAGTCTGGAATTATAACAGACCTGTAATCCAATGGGGCATATTCTCAGGCAATTTCCAGAAGAGAACATCTAGTTTTCATTGACTTAGGGAAATTTCTTAAAAAGAAGGGATTCCTATGGCTGCAAAGACAATTTACAAAACAAGCCCTGGTTTTTTTGACACAGAAAAAATTTAATCAAGACCTTAAATAATGAGTTCAGTTACAGAGAGAGATAAAGCATTCCTCAGTTTAGGCTTGTTCATTAAAACCTAACACTAATAGAAAACTGGGATTGTTGAGGATTACTGTAGTGTTCAGCCTAAATCTCAAGGTAAATACTTGACTCATGTTTTCTGCTCTGGGAGGGTATTAAATAGGCAATAAAGCTTCTCCCCAAATAAAGGGCCTTGTGTTTCACAATATCCCTTTCAGCCACTGCAGAAGGCTCGCAGACCCTGCACGGCTCCCTGCCTGACTTGGCGAGTGGCAGGACTTTGATGTGGAGGGATGCTGAATCCTCCTGACCCGCACACTGCAGATGCCCACAGAAACACCAGAAGTTATTTCCACTGCGATACCTTCTTTTAAAGCAAATTGTCTTAATGAGCAGTTCCCAGTGTCCCATATTCTTTGTTCATACAACGTGATTTTACACATTACGTTTCCGTGTTTGGTTGGTTGGTTTGGGGTTTTTTTGTTTGTCTTTGCAGTTTGGTGCTTTGTTAAAGCTTTATCATTGGTTGGTTTGGGGTTTTTTTTTGTTTGTTTCTCTTTGCAGTTTGGTGATTTGTTAAAGCTTTATCGGAACCCTGACCTGAAACTCAACAAAGCCCCACACAGACAAAGCAAAGATGCAGCTGCTGGAAGAGGACAAAAAGTAATCCCTGCCAGCACCGAGGTGTGTTTGCGCAGAGCATGGCAAAGTGGGCTGCATGGAAATAGCAATGCGTATCGAAAAGGCAATCACATCCGCATTTGAGACTCTTCTAGTCTCAAATGCCAGATCTAGAGCCTGAAAACCAATTCCCAGCATTGCCTCTTTGCCCAGAACAGTACCAGTGTTTCAGACTCACCTTATACACTTATATATTTATTTTCCCAGACAAGGAATGCCTGTACCCACCGTAGGGCTTACGGACAACAACAGATACATGCGTAGCAGCACCGCACCCTGCCTGGCGTGAGCACGGAGGGTGGTAAAGCTGCTGCCATCTTACGTGCGCCACCTCACGCCTTCCAGCTCCCAGCAGCTTGCAGGCAACCTTGAATGTTACTGATCACAAGTCTTCCAGTC
The DNA here is from genome assembly GCF_000700745.2 of Antrostomus carolinensis. Lineage (NCBI taxonomy): Eukaryota > Metazoa > Chordata > Aves > Caprimulgiformes > Caprimulgidae > Antrostomus > Antrostomus carolinensis. Next base: position 19,720 of record NW_010326878.1, on the reverse strand, counting down.
CCATCCCTCTTTTCCATTAACGTTATCAGTCAGCATGCAAACTCAAGGCTCCCCTTTCATCCACACAACATGAGCTGCCCACACAGATAACCAAGCTCATTGCTGAGACTCTGGAAATCTCCGCTCTTTGCTCAAGGTGACTAAACAGCAGTGCTCCTTTTTTACTTATTTACCAACCGTGGGTTATTTTTGTCCCCACTGTGTGCCCATAAAGCACAAGCCAGAGCACAAGAAGTAGGAAAGCAATGAAAGCAGAAGGGTTGATTTCCCAGTTGAGTATTTAAGGCTGTACAGAAAGGGCAGATGTCCAGCTCCCAAGATACAGCCTCCTTTTAATCTATTGTTTACTCAAGGCTTGCACGGGTTTATTATGGATCAGCAACCTCTTACAGGTTATGCCTGTATTCTTGCTATCCTTGTTGAGCAGCACTTTGCTCCAGGATTAGCCCAATTGATTTGGACAGGTTCATTTGTGACCTTTTAGAACTCCCCGCAAAACATGAGGGATGAGATGTAGAAGTACCATGTGAAATTTGCTGGCCTGTGTTACACACTTTGGCAGAGCAGGTAAACAGGAGAGTGTTCAAATACTGTGAGTCTTCATGTCAGGGACAGGACTTTTGGATGAGAACTTGGTGTAAATGGTTGGGAAACTTGCCCTGTAGAAGGGCAGCAAAGAAACTTCAATGAAAAATCAGACAGTGGGATGGTAACAGCTTGCTGTAAGAAGAGGTTGTGGTTTCTTTTTCCCTTCTTGAGGGAAATAGGAGCCTGTTAGATTTCTACTGATTACATTTTTTGGTGACAGATGCAGGAAATGCATTCAAAGGAGGGATCTGCACTGGGGGAAGATTTGGGAATCCAGGCATACCAGGAAACGCTACTGCAGAAATTTCATCAGAGAGCATTTGCGCACGAGGTTTCCAAGTTTCTCTTTAAAGTCACCAAAGCAAATGGAATGCAAACTGGAGTGACTTCCCTGTGTCTTTTAAAGGTCTTTATCAAAGTCTGGAAATAGATGAGGCTGCTTTGCCTGTGCAGTGTTACTTAGGGATACTAGCATCGTGTGAGATTTGCCCATAAATCTTGCTCATAAATCCCTCACTTTTGGGAAGCACATCAAGCAGTTGGACTGAACGTGCCTGCAGTGGCTGAGGTTTTCTGGAGAGCAGAGGACCCATTGCACACGTGTGTGCAGCACAGCATGCAGGTTCTACAGTCATGCAGGATGTCCTGACCTGTGGGCAGTGCTCATCGAGACAGTCCACTGAGACTTTGGCTACCACACCTCTGGAAATCTTTAGGGAACAGAAAAGACTCGACCAGAGAAAAGCAGCAGATACATGGGAGCCGTGAGTCCATCTGTAAATGTCAGCGCTCTCACACACACCCCCACACCCATCCTACAAATTAGCCTCCTATTCTAATTAGCTATAATGAGCATGGAAAGCCAAAGGCGAGTGTCCTGGGAGGCTTATATGCACCTTCTCACAATCACACAGGTTTCTCTGCCTTCATCTGGAAAACTAATTTACTCCAAGCTAAGTGTAATATTTTTGCACACAAGCTGGGAATGCTGCTCCTCACAACCCTACACATGGGCACATTTCCAGAATTTCCTTCTCAGGTCCCTTTTATTTTTTGCCACAGATTTCCATCCCCCTGGTTGTGGTTTCTCTTCACCCACACCGTACCTGGCTCAAGGATGCCTAAAAGGCTTACAGTGGCCAAAACCCACAGAAAGAAGGAAGAAATTATTGTGTCTTCAGAGCAACTTCCCATGACTTGGAGCAGGTCTCAGTGTGCATAAGCCAGTTGTTGGGTTAGATGTCCTTGCTCCCTGCTCCTGCATGCCAGCCTCCCTGGTTACTAAGCTCCATGCTGGCCGGGGCAATGTCAGTACTTCTGGCTATTTTCCTACATGTCTTCACTCCTCCTTTGGCTTAGCAGAGGCAGTTCTGTCGGTGCACATTCATAAGTACTGTGATTTAATTGATGCACAGATTGGCACATTTATGCACCTACTACATGTAGTAAACCTCAGGCTTAGTGTGTATGTACAGATGCATTTATGTAATTAAACATTTAGGGGTAATTTCTCTAATTGCCTGGCTTGACTTGTTAAGCCTCCCATTCTGAAGCTGAAATTCATTTACCTAAAGAGGCTCCATCTTCACAGTCCCCATCATTCGTATTTGTCTCTTACACAGCTGAGGGCTTTCCCATACCCCCTTTCCTGCACCGTGACTCCTTACATTAGAGGCTGGCAGTGACTAGGGCTGCTTAATCCTCAGAGCTGGATGCACGTGTCACAGGTGGTCTGCAGTAAGGTGTGTTTGCTTGCACAATGCCATGGTTTCTAGCAGATCTATAACCCAGCTGTAGCTTGGCATGGTGTCTCCTTCTCTCTCCCTCCATCCCCACTCAATAACCAGCACAGGCTGAAGAATCCTGCAAGGTCTGGCTGTGCAATGTGGGTGTCTGCCTACATGGATGAGCTAATGCCTCCGTGTTTGCAAAACTCCCTGATCTGTGTGTTCACAGATGAATCTGCATATGAGAAAACACTATGGTTTGAGCACAAAGCTGCAAAGACCTTGATGTGATGAAAACCAAGCCTCCAGCATATGGGTTGTAACCTCACATTTTGACTGTTTAGATAAGAACACACCATCTATTCTGTTACTCTTTACAAAGGCTCAGGTTTAATCACTGACGTGCCGAAAGGAGGTACGTCTTCACTCTTGCAATAACTCTCTGCTGCTTGCGCTGAGGTGAAGGGTCCTGAAGGAATGGAGCTGTTGTAATCATTTGCCAGCTCCTCTCAGCCTTTGAGAGGCAGATCCTCATGTGACAATCATGTGCTGTCCCGATCCGCCTCACCCAGCAGCCTTTTTATAGGGCGGTGAATTTTTGTTTTTGCAAATTGGATGTCTTTGCCAATTCTTTTCAACAGATGTAGAAATTATCCTCAAAAAAGTAACCAGTGGGATCCAGAACGGAGGTAAAGCTAACCAGTGCTCTTCCTTAGCTCTGCAAATATTCAGGGTTTGTGCTTTAAAGACATGACATAATGAAGAATATTTAAAGTAAATAGCACAGATGCTTTATGGGCTTTCTTCTCTTTCTGGGCTCTGGACAGCCAGACGTATAGCAGTTCCTGCATTTATTTGTGCAGGTGGAAAGAAAAATGGGGCAAACTCATTCATGCTCTTTTAATTCTCTGAAACATCTCCAAATGAGATTTTATTGTTTACACAGCATACATAAAACAGGCAATGATCCAATATAAAGTTTCACGGTGCTGTCCTTTGGAAAATGTATTTAATATGTTTGTGGGTTTCCTGCTTGTGTGTAATACACATTCCAGATTCCCGTGATTAATAACAAACAGCTTTAGAGCATGCCTCAGCATGGTGGCCCAGTACGAGAACAAATCTTTCCTTGGAATCCAGAGGCACCTGCTCCTGCCTGGCCCCATTTCTCTGTACCACTAGGTGGCTTTTCCACCCACTAGTTTCTATCTCTTTCTTCAAAGTCACCACAAGTTCAATGAATCTGCTGAAGTGCAACCATCGAACTGGTGGGAGAGAGAGAAGGAAGCTAAGACATCAGTCAGCAGATGAGCTCTTAAACTCCCCACACACTTACAGTGAAAACTTTACCAATCCCTTGTCTGTCCTTCTAATGTTTTGTTTCAAGTTAATTACAGCCGGCTAGCTTACTTCTAGATTTCGAGTAGCATAAGTGCTCAGACATATTTCTGTACAGCTATGAAACTTTGCAAAGTAGTGCATGTGTCTGATTTTATGATAGACATTTTAGTAGTTCATCAGAATAAACCAATTACAGGAAAAGGATGCGTGTTATTTAATGGTATACATTGTCTCACCATGCTCTCAGGAAGACTAAATCCAGGCTTGACTTTTCAGATACTCTACTCCAGTTTTTAACATGAACTTTTTAACTACAGATCTTTACTCACACCTAAACAGTGCAAATGTCTGAAATGACAATATATTTTCCAAATAAGATTACACACAAGCAGGAAACCCACAAACATAGTAAATAAATTTTCCAAAGGACAGCACCATGAAACTTTATGTTAGATCGTTGCCTGTTTTATGTATGCTATGTAAACAATAATTCCAATGTCTCAAATTCTTTCTCTCTCTCTCAAAAATAAAGCCCTGAGAGGTCACTGAGTAGAGCACAGAACAGTATGGGGGGAAGGATTAGGGTTGGAAATTCACAGCTCTGTTAAAAGAAAAATAAATACTTCTCCCCCACCTATAGTTTTTCTTTAAGTCTGGCCATGTTGAGTAGCAAGTACTTTACTGGAAGCACAACACATTGGAGTTGGGGAAAGACAGACCTGAGAGATATTAAAAGTTTGGCAGATGGACTCAGGATTTGCATTTTTCATTCATTTCAGACATTCTTTCCTTTCACATATTTAACTCTTGTTTTCTATGACAAAAATGGCCACATATTCACTGGAGAGAAACCATGGAGCTCTTTCCTGACAAGTACCCTTCAGTGGTGTGAAAAGCCACATCAACAGCTCTTTCAGGCAGAACACAGTGACACACAGGGGATTAAAACACAAATTTTAGGGGAGGCTAATCCTGCAACTAATTTTACACACATCAGGTAAAATTTCAAAGAGGAAAGCCAGCTGCTGAGGAAAAGGCTGGAGAAAGACCTTGTGTTAGGAAACAGCAGAGAGCCAATTGGACTTGATTACCTGTGTAAAAGCTGCTTCTCACCTCCAGATTACCAGCAAAAAAGGACCCAGACTGGCAAGAGGCTGAGAAAAACACACTTGGAGCTGTTCTGCATTGATACAGCACTACTGGCTCTTGGTTGCCATGTGTTGATTTGCACCATTTCGATCCAAGCCTCTGCCCTGATGACAGCAGCCAGCTTTTTACACCAGCTGGTTTTCCATACACAGCTTTCCCAGAGGCCCTGGATTAACAGCAGATTTCTGAGGGAAGAGGAGGATAATAGTTAAATTTATTGGAGAAAACTAGCAACTGGAGCACAGTAAAATAGGGTAGTAATATAGCTGAATAAATAAAGCAACCAAGAATATGTGATGGGGGTTTTTATTATACAAGTACCTTTCAAATAGCCTTTATATACCGTAACCATCCATGGTATAATCCCCTCAGACCCAAGTGAGCTCTGCCAGAGCAGCCAACTAAAAGCCATGTTATCACATTAGCCTGGTGCTAATTCAAAGTCAATATACTCTGTTCCCAGGGGGCTTTTCTGCTGGGGCTTGGCGCTGGGCAAATGCAGGCACACAGCTTTGGGTGGGCGTGGAGCACAGGCAAGGGCCATCTGCGGTATCTCAGTGCACACCTATGTACCCAGACCTACCTGTGTGATAGTTTCATTGGGCTAGCCCTTGGCCACCAGCCAACACAGCCGTTCACCCACTTTCCCCCCACCCCCAGGGGTTAGGGGAGAGGATTGGGGGGCAAGGATAAGGAGGCTTCTAGGTTGAGATAAGAACAGTTTAATAATAGAAATAACAGAAAACTGAAAAAAACCCCCAAACCCTAATATTAAAATAGTAGTGCTAATGATAACAGTAATAAAATCTACAACTGAGTGATACCCAGTGCAATCACTCACCACCCGCCGACCAAGCCCGGCCTGTTCCCAGATAATGATCCCGGAGGAGCAACAATCCCGAACCGAAACCGCAATCCCAGAAGAGCGAGAGCCCGAGCGAAAGCCAGAGAGAATCACCCACCTTTCCAGTCAGCCCCAGATAATATACTAAATATGATGTGATATGAAATGGCATATCTCATTGGCACATCCAAATGCCAGTTTGGGTTTTGCTATTCACTACACTTCTCCCTCCCAGTCCTAATGCAGCTGTGACCCAGCCAAACACCGTGGCCTTGAGCTCCAGCAGCAACTAATAACATCAATACTGTTATCAATGTTCTTCTCATAACAAGTCTCACACTGAAACCAAAACACAGCTATTCTAACTACTAAGAAGAAAATTAACTTTATCCTAGCAAAACAAGGACAACCTGCAAGATGCTCAGCAGGTGCATGTCTAAGCTGATTTTTAAATTACAATAATCCTAACCAAAAAAATTTGTCAGTTTTGATTTCTCACGTGCGAGGCCTTTTATCATAATCTGGGCCTTTGCTTTGGCCCAGCACGGTTTAAAGCACCTGCACAGCATGACATTAAAGCCCTGCCAGCCAGTGTTGGCAGCATTTCACTCCCGGTGAGTGCTGCAGTGTGTGGCTTCACCAGCTGAAGGGCACAGGTTGAGTGGTAAAGCTCAGGTCAACCTCTGATCTCTTGGCTGCCCCTCAAGCTGTATTATCTCTGCAAACATGCCCTTCTCTTAATCTCTATATAATCTTTTCCCAGACAGAGTAATTAAACAGCTCCATGCCTTTTCTCTGTCTTCTTTTAGCTAAACATTTTTCAGCCTCCCCCCTTGTGACCACAGTCTGTAAATGTTGTCCCGTGATTATTTTTTTAAATCAAACTTTGTACTCCTCAGTCAGCTCTGCTCTTTATACAGAAGTTGTTTCAAATGAAGCGCTGTCTTTTCCCCTGTCCACCTCGTGAAGCTTTATTCACATGCCTGAAGAGTCCTGGTGGAAGCAAACTCTGATCCTAGACCTGCATAGTTTTTAAACACTTCCCTCCATGAATTTCTATCAGCTCTTCTTATCTCTCTGTGCTGGAGCAGAGAGCTGCAGTGCATGAGCAATGAGAAGTGGGGTCTCCGTACCAGGGCTGTTCCCTGACCTGCTGCAGGTCGGGGTGCACAAAGGGATTTCAGTGTGATGGCTGTCAGTGAGGTCAGCCCTGGCAGGGGAGGCATCACCCAGATGAGGATATCAAAGCAACAGCCCAGGGCCACTGCAGGAGGCAGCGGGACACCTCTCCCAGTGTTGCCCATCCTCCAGAGCCAGGGCCACCTCCTGCCCATGAGGGATCTGCCCTTCTCCCAGCCCTTGGAGATACCCACTACAGAGGCTGTGGCTCTTGGCCGTGGGAAGACTGGTATGCTTTCTATAGGGTCAGTGGTTTTCTCTGAGCAGACATTCCTCTTGAAAGCTTCTCTTTTGTCATCTTCAGGATGATCTTCTACTTTGTTTTTATGCCTTTGTGAAATATTATTATGCTAAACATGGGAAACGTGCATGCTGGGGCGTGATGTTTTTCACTGTTTTGGTAGAGTTAGAAGACATGTATAGGATTTTGACATCAGTTTTTCAGCACAACAAACAAATGTTGTGATTATCCTGTAATCTCTCTGCTTTTTCTTTTGAGTGCAGTTACACCATATGGGGAAGAGTTTGAAAACAGCTTTTACAAAGTATCAGTTTTGTTTTATCAAGGGCTGTGCTGACAGTTTATACCTCATATTTTAATTGTCCACAGTAAGGAAACATCAGTGGATTCAGTGTAATAATATTTTTCTACATGGGTGCCAAGGTTCCTGTGTCTGAAAGGCTACGTGGAAATTATTCACAAATACAGGTATTCATTGATAATAGCTTTTCTGGCACTTTTCATCAGTTGATCTACAAAGGAAATCAGTGTCCTTATTTCCCTGTTGTTGGTACAAGAGCACAGAGAGGAAAAAGGACTTGATAAGGTTTATGTCTGCTAACAACATAACGGCTTGCAGAAGTGTTAAAGACTTCTGGCTCCTCTAGACTTTATTTGGAGTTAAGAGAGCCCTGGAGGCTCATTAAGCAACTATCAACCTCGACCTAAATAATTTCTTTACATTTCAATCTATTTATTGTCTTTACAGAGAGTATTTCAACAGTAAGAAAGGAAGTTGCATCTTAATTCTATTAGAAGTAGTCCCATAGGCTTCTCAAAACTCATTTCAAACATTTCATGACCTTGCCGAGATTCAAACATGTTCAACTTTCAGCACTGAGTGCAACCCCCATGACTCCAAAGGGATGTGTGAGCACGATGCATAAAGATAAGTCCTTGCAGAATGACACCACTAGTCAGTCCCTTCCCTGGAAATTAAACATTTCATAGTAAGGTATTAACAAAGAGGTAATTTTTTTTGTAATTACACATTTGGGAGCGTAGTGTGGCTGCTTTAATTCAGACATCACTTCATACTGAGAACCTACACAGACTGCCTTGTAAAAAACAACCCTTAAAGTAAAAAGTTACATTTTCTAAGTTTTTTTTTAAGTGCCACCCAGGTTCAGGCACACAGGCTACCTCCATCTCTGCATGAAAAGAGTACTTATATTAGTAACTGTCTGTCGCCAAAAAAGCAGTTGAAACCAGAAGGCTATAAATTATTATTTATACAAACTGCAGTTTTTAAACCATTTAAGCCAAAATATATAAACCAAGCCAGATTTGTTGAACACATGGCTCAGGTTCAGTGATACAGATCATAAAACTTAGCCAGGCTTACACTGAATCTGATCTGAGTTTCAGATTTGGAATTTACACTGGTTTCGGGTTTTCTTGCAAGTACTCTACGTGCCCTAACAAATAGAACTGCATCTTAGTTTTCACAGTGTCAGGGTCCTTTGTGTACCAGCACACTCTGCAACCTCTTTCCCCTGCTCCAAGGGGTTTGGTGCTCATATCCAGGGTCAGCTCTCTAACCTGGGACAAGACTACAGGGAAAAGAGCTGTGAGAAGTTTCCTCCAGACTGGGCTATGCCTGGCCTTGTGCCTGATCCGGCCCTTGCCTCTTTGTCTTGCCTTCCGGGCTTGAACGTGGTTCTACCTCCTTGCTGTGGCTTTGCCCAACCATCATTGGGCTGCAGCTGATCCCAGCTGCCGTCACCAGGGCTGCTCCGCTCAGCCTGTTGGGGTGCTGGGAGACTACACCCCAGCAGACACTGAGCTGGTATTAAGAGAGCCTGACACATGGCTCTTCCAAGCACTTGTTTCAAAAATCAAACCAGCTTATTAAGTTATAGAAAAAACTACCACACCTTCACTGAAAATCTTGCAGGCAGTTGTCATTTAGTTAAACAACAGGATCTGCCACTTGAGTGAAATACTATTTGCCAGGATTCCACTGAACGTGACAAGCGATAGCCGCATGATGAAGAGTCTCTTGCACCATCTAGACACCATGTTTTTCTGGGTACACAAGTCCAGTGAGGGTTTTGTTGGAGAGTGGTGATTTTGTTGAGCTAAGAAGGTGTTCTTATTAAATCTGCACCTGAAATAGGGCTGTTAGTCATTGCTATACCGTGTTTGTCTTGTTCTCTCCATTGTTCTTTGGACACAACACAGAGCAAGCTGCTACTGGCATGAACGCTAAATCTTGTGGACTCAGAGGCTGTGAATTTCTCTAGGACAGAAGGGTAAGCTTTATTTACACACTGGGTAATACACAGAAACCTACAATTCTATCTACAAGGCTTTAACATTGTAGTTAGGCTTTGTTTATGATTTCGTTGTGTAAACCATATTGAATCATTATTTTCATACTCATCCCAGGACATATGATATGTCCTTAGGCAACTGTGTCACTCTGACTTTGTCTCTCCAGTTTCTTAATGAAGTCCAAGTTCAGTAGGAAAAATGAGGAAGAGTCCTGTCCTAGCTAGGACTTACAAGCCACAACCCACAAATAAATGACTCTATAAAGGGAGTGATTCTGTCTGGATTTCTTTTTTCCCAGAACAAATCAAATTTTGCCCATGTCACTGTCATTGTCAGGAGGACTCTGACAGTGCTTTTCTTCAGCTGGCACTGAAAGGGTGGGAAAAATAGGGTGAAATACAGTAATATGGATCTGGGACTACCACCATATGTCCAGCTGGTAGGATTAAAGAGTAGGACAGAAGGTAGGTCTTACAGTTTATGGCTGCAGAAGTTCTGCCAGACACACTATGTACACAAAACCAAAGAGAGCTTTAAGAGTTCTGACTACACACATGGCTTAAGTATCCACCAAACAAATGCAGGGGAGAAAGCAGACAGAGCTAATGATACCAAGGCATATTAAAAGGTGTACATGCATATGTATACATCTATATCTAGACATACAGAGGTGGACAGCAGGACAGTCATAAAGCAAAACTACATTACAGAAAGTGAGCATTTTCAGCCTGCAAGAAATACGGAGAAAACCATCTGATTAGACAGAAAAACTGCAATATTTAAGATGAAGTGAGTGCAACAAGTCCAGCACCTCCACGAATAGTGTTTGGTCTCCCTTTGTTGCCTTGCTAAGCTGGTTTTGAAAGCCCCTTCATCAGCAGTATGTAGTTTGTAGGACAATAAAGGTGCAAAATGAAACAATCTTTAGAACACTCAGGTTCTTAGCTGATGAACCTATACTGCAAGTTCCTCCAGTCATGTTTAGTTATAAGCAATTTTTTAAAAATGCTCCTCTTACTATACTTCATATTTTATTGCTTGCTTTTGAGCAGCCACAGCAGATCACAAGGGTGGTATTAGAAGATGTACAGGCAAACTAACAGAGTTCCTGCATCCTGAAGTTATGCTTTAAGCATGGTTGCACCACAGCTCTGTGAATCAGCAGTCTTGGGTTCTTGGCCAACTTCTACCATTTACATACCCTGACTCCAAATCTACAGCCACTTAACTTTTGTTGCATGACTCATCTCACTGAAGTCCAAGGGCGGGACTTAATGGAGCCTCCAACGCAAGTACTGCAACTCCCAACACCGGATGATTCAAATCACCTAATCAAGTGCCTCTGCTCCCTTTGCAGCCAAAGCAGTTAAAGCTCCGTGAAATATGGATCTCCTACATCCCAGTCACCAAACTGCACGTCATGCGCTGACTTGCTGGATCTCTTTTTAGCTCTCTGCATTTTACAGCCAACAGTCTAAATTCAGGAGGAGGGATGGAAGTTGCAACACTCTGGATTACGCTATCACCTAGTATCTACAGCAGTCTTCTGAATCATGAGTGGGTTGCATCCCATCAGGCCAAGGTGAAACTGAATCTAGATTTCCCACTCCCTACTTGACTACATTTATTAAGCTGTCATGGGAACGATAAGCTCTGGTGCTTCTGTTCTTTCATCCTTTTCACAAAAGCATGTGGTTTCTCTGTGAACAGCACTTGGACCCACTGCTATGAGGCTCTGAGGGTGCACAGCAGACTGGGCTTCTCCAGGGATTCTGGTGGAACACAGACAGGTCTTTGCTGTGTTCCTGAACCACAGCAGGATTCAGATGAGAGCCTGGCCCTACCTGTCACTGCCGCCTGTGCAGTCACTGGCAGTGCAGTTCAGTGACCTGGGAACTGCCAGGACAAATGAGTAGGTGGCAGGAACTTTTACATACCTCTAGGGTCAGACAGCTGCCACAGCAGGAGATTTATAGGTAGTTTTCTTGAACTTGGCCAAATGAATCCACCCGAGTCCCATTTCTGGTGCCCAAAGTACATGCTGTAGAACATATCCATCGTGACAAGGCACTTCTTTAAGGACTTGGATGTCTGAGGTAAGTCATATAACCCTACATATTTTAACTCACCACTCTTAAAATTTTAATTACTTACCTCATGATGATATTTAAAGGGTTAATTTACATTTGAGGAAATATCACAGACACCCACATAATTCTGAGCACTTTCTGTGTCATAAGAACAGCAGCAATGTACCACCCTGAGACTGAGAGCCTGCGGAACCACCAGTTACATTCAAAATACCTGTCCTACAGGTTCTGAATCGCCCTGGGATGTATGGGTTGCTTTACCTGGGAAAGGGTGCAGTGGTAAGGCAAGCAAGTTGTTCTGAGTATGGTAATGTGTGCTGAGCACACCTGGCCTTTCCCTGAGACCTTTCCCAGGACTGGAAGCACGTAACATTCCGAAGTTGGAAGGCTGACGGAGGTGGCTCTCATTTTCGGCAGATTGGAAGGAGAAGGCTCATGGTGATGTTGTGGTTGTTCTCAATTCACCTGCAACAAACAAGACCACAGTGAGAGTGAATTAATATTGACTACCACATTTTAAAAAGGGCTTAGAAAGGTTCTTCTCTGGCAAAAGCTCTGACCACTCTGCATTTACATCAAAAGTGGGGACCCTGTCCTGCAAAAAAAGTGAGATCTACTCAATTATTTATAAAAATACTCGTAACTGACTACCAGCTGTAGATCGCACATAATTCATGGTATCTCACTTTCAGTCCTGCCTGAGGGGTGGGATGGAGTTTCAGAGCCATCCTCGCATTTGGTTTGTTATCAGCTAATTGAAAACAGCTCCCTCATCATCCTGTAGACTTCCTGGTCTCTCTGTCAAGGTATCTGCCTGTTCCGTTGAATTGCAGAGGGAGCACAAGGGCCTAAATTTGGCCTCTAGACTGTAGTTTGAAGGTTAGGAGTTAAAATGAAAATACTACAGTGCTTAACATGCTCACACACATATTTTTTATTGGCTGCAGATCAGATCTTTGTTCTAATATGGATGACCTCATTTGTAATAACAGCTATGGTTACAAATAGCGCTCCTGAAACCCAAGAGAATTCATAATTAGCATGAATTATGAACACATTCCCCCAGATTGTGGCTTCTTTTCCACCTCTGAATGGAAAATGAACACATGTTGTCAGAAAGAACCTTAGCAAAGATTTCACTCTAGTGATGAGTAACTTGACACACCCTTGAACATGAATCGGCTCCATTTCATAACCTTGGCAATCCGGGATTTTCCAAGAAAAAAGTCCAGAACTGATTAAAACATGCACCTGTGCACACTAAAGCAAATTCCCATCTGCTGCATATCATATACCCCACATCCTGATTCTCTTCTCACATCAAATCTTTCTTCCCTAGTGATTTATTTGGCATGTACATGCCTTGCTTAGTTTCCCCCACATGAACTTTTGAGCCTGATGGTAGGATTTGAACATGCTACCTTTCTCCTCCCTTTCATGTCCCAGGATGCCACGTGGTAAACTCTCTGCTCCAGCTGTTCAGGTAGATTCTCATTATTTCCTTCCAATTACTGTAGTGTGGGGTGCATTCCTTAACGAGTTTGAGTAACCAGAATGGGTCTGGCCTCTTGAAAAGGCGCTTTCTTCTTTTTCTCCGTGAAGCTGTAAAACTCCTAGGACGTGATCACCGTGAAGCTGTAACTCCTAGGACATGATGGGAACCTTGGTGCCCCCAACTCCACAAGGCCTGCTTTCATCCTTGGCCTGGGGATGTGTTCTCAGAACAGCTGGGATCCCTGCTGCTCTCGGCATGCTCCAACAAGATGCTTCCTGCTGCCAAGAGTTCTCAGGAGCTGTTTGCCCCTGCAGCACAGTTGGCTCGCAGACACCAATGGAACTCCCACTCTCACACACAAAATTCGATCCAATATGCAATAATTGCAGTTGATGCAAGTCAGCATGAAAGAACTTACTCCTTTCTTAAAGGGCAGATCACTTCAAGGGTACCCAAACAGGTGCATGCACAGGGTCAGTGACTTGGCTCTTCCTCAGACAAATGGTGTGGATAAAAAAGGAGAGCCTGGGAACGAAGGCACAGTCAGCTACTCTGAGTGAAACCAGGCAACTCTACAACTTAATCCCTGGTACCAGAGTGAAGAAACACTTTCCAGAACGGAGAGTTTCGCACCCACAACCAGGTGTTATTAACCCAAGCTTTTGAAAAAGTGAGAATCTAAACCTCCTCCTCTTTTTTTTTGATTTCTTGTTTCTGACAAAATGAGCAAATAAACTCTGAACACCCAGAAAGTAACCAATCTCCCCCCTCCGCCTTCCCAAATCTAATTGTTTTCAATTCCAAATCCTGGGATGAAGAGGCAAAAAGACCAAGGGTTTGTTGTTGCTTTAGGATTTGTTAGTCTCTTTGAGGGACCACAGGGAAAAAAATCTCACCATACAGACAGCAGATTGCAAAATTTTAAAAAGTACAGGAACCTGGGAAAATGGAAGGAATGGAAGTGTGATGAGCCTGTTACCAAATCTGTATCTCCTTCCCAGCTGAAAAATGAAGACGGTGGTAATTACACATTCCACTCCCTCATGGAGCTGTTCCAAGGAGTTGTCCATTAATGATTGTAAGATTCTCATGCAATAATTTGGGATGTATAATAATTTAGGATAATATTAAAAATTGAATAATCTTGTTTTTAACATAATACAAACACTGCTTAAATAATGTCACTTTACCTGAATCATGTTTGAAGTGGCATGTGACATGGTTAAACACATGGGTTTAAGTTCACAGAAGAATGAAAGACTGTAACAACTGCATTCCTAGAGTGACTTTACAGAGGAGACCCCAGCACTGCAGTCTCTTCTATTACTTATTTTCAACTTTTTTATTCTTGTTTGTTTTAATAAATCACAACATTGTACACCTTGCATCTGCATACAATTATCCAGCCACTAAAATTATGTGTCTTTCCAAGATGACGTGCCAATATGGACACATGGAGAAAAAAAGAAAAGCCAATGCTGGCAGCTGGGCAGATTCTGTAATGATGGGCATACTCGGTCCTCATCTACATGAAGCAGCAGTATAATTAAGAAGTACTCTTGTGACATGAGAACATGTGCTGCTGTGCCACCCTGTGCTAAAAGAGGGACTCACCAAAGCTACCTGATTCCATTCCCTGGAAAATCCAGGCTTGTAGCTCTGAAGCAAAACATGCACCGTTGAAACAAAGCCTGTACCTTCTGCTTTTGCTGCTGATGGTGCTATTGAGAAGTTGATGTTATTTGGGGCTTCATCTTTCAGTTTACCTGGTCTGACAATGGATCACATTTCTGAGGTACCCAGTGACCTTTCCCTATCACACCCAAATGCTACAGCAATTTAACAGCACGTGAAGAAGGATATTTGCCTAAAGAATTTAACAGATTTACAAAAGCAAATAATACAAGGAGAATGTTATAAAACCAAACATTGAATTAAAAAGCACTCTTCTCTTAGATACTAAATTTTTGAGAATTATCCTGAGGAAATAAATACCTAACTAGGCTAAATTAAATTCAGGGGATTGTAGCAAGTTATTGAACTCATTTTTATTGCAGTTGGTAAAGTTTTTAGCACAGCAATCACAATATCAACAAGAAAGAGACAAGAACCAAGCCTTATTCTTTCTAAACTACTCAGCTGCTTTTTTTTTTTACCCATGGAGAATAACGTAGTTGTTAGATCTTATCTCCACTAGTTCATTAAATACATCTTTACTAAAGATAGCTAGCTAAGTTCTACTGAGAAAGCTATCACTGGAATTCATGAGTGGTACCTTGTACAGAGATAAGCTATATTTTAATACCTTAAATTGCTTACTCAGAAAGTACTGTGCAGAACTCAGCAATGACCAAGGACAGCACAAGTGAGCTGAAAACCCTTCGGTATGTTCTTTGTCTGACTGCTGCAATGGAACATCAGCACTTCCTCAGTGCTCCTTCACTGAGCTACTGCAAGAGCTCACAGTCAAGAACAGATTAAAGCACTCTCTGGGGTTTTTTGCTTACAACAATATGTATTCATTGGAAGTAAAATATATTTCCTTATTCTCCCATGTATTTTTCAAGATGTAATCTTATAATAAATACACTCTCACCTTCTCAAAACTGAGTAGGCAACTCACCAATTTCTTTTAAAACAATAATAAACCTTGTATGATTAGCACATTTTATTCATTTACATTTAAAATTACCTAAATTGAAGCCTTCCTCTTCCTCTAGGTGCTTTAACATCATTAATAATATTTACAAAACCCAAGCAGCATTGGAACAATTATTTCAACAGGAAACTGGCCATTCAGACCTCTACAGATACTCCTTTCCATCCTTCATCATGCTGGGAAATAATTTCAATTCTCTTCACAAAATGCCATCAAACAGATGTCTTTTGCACAAAAAGATGACCAGATTCAAGCTATTTCGGATGATGACAGAAAACAAGTCCCACAAGCCTGCAGAATGCCCCGCCACCTGCTCCTTCAGTTATATTAAGAGAGATAAACAACTGCCTGCCAGTGACTCAGATAAACTGGTCTCCAATTGTTTAAAGCTTTTCAAGGCAGAAACAGCACCTTAAATACACTCAGTGACCAGCGGTCATCCAAATGGATGCCAAACAAGATGTTCTCCTCCACAAAGGAACTGCTGGTTCTGCTCCTGTCACTTGGGCAGGGTGGTCCCAGCAGCAGCTGTAAGTGGGATGTCTTCTGCACCTCATCTGCCATCGATTCCCACAGCTGTCTTGTCTGATACTTCCAAGGAAGGACAGGGAACTGCTTGAGAGAGTCCAGCACAGAGCCACCAAGATGATGAAGGGAGTGGAGCATCTCCCTGATGAGGAAAGGCTGAGGGAGCTGGGGCTCTTTAGCTTGGAAAAGAGGAGACTGAGGGGTGACCTCATTAATGTTTATAAATATGTTAAGGGTGAATGTCATGAGGATGGAGCCAGGCTCTTCTCAGTGATGCCCAATGGTAGGACAAGGGGCAATGGGTGTGAGCTGGAACACAGGAGGTTCTGCTTAAACTGGAGAAAAAACTCCTTTACAGTGAGGGTGACAGAGCCCTGGGACAGGCTGCCCA
>NW_010326878.1:0-3077 GCF_000700745.2 Antrostomus carolinensis | reverse complement strand
TCCCTGCTCCGATAGGGGGATTGGACTGGATGATCTTTCGAGGTCCCTTCCAATCCCCAACATTCTGTGATTAACACGGCTGCATCTATGCTGGTGTGCCAGGCAAACATGGAAATGCGTGTGTCCCGGGTGTCACCCTCAAACAGCACCGGTGTGGTGAGCTCAGCTGTGTTCAGAGCAGCTTTGGGGCCATCTGTTGCAGACAGGACAAAGAAACACATTTGCTGGAAAAGTTCAATTCCAGGGCGCACTCCACGCTCCTCTTGCCCACTGCAATCGCTACTTACCTGAAACACACAAAGGTAATTTAAAAGCTACTTCAGCTTTTAATATGTAATTTTCACACTAATAGTTCAAAGTCAAAGCAAACAAGTTTCAACCACACACTTTCTGCTCTTTTAAGGTACCAAGTGCACACCATAAAGACAAGGCTCACTTTATCCTTTGTAATAATTGATTTTTTTTTTCCTGGACAGTTATTCAGATCTCATTCCAGAATTCATCATCAAGTTAATTAACAGATTTCAGTTTCTTCTGTGTTTTAAGGGGAGATTGTGGCTTGACTCTGGGAAAATGCACAAAAGAAGGCGGCAGCTTGTTTTTCAGCTCCTGTATTTGCATTTTCTGCTCAAGAGCCAGGAGAAGGGGAAGCATGTCTATTAGGAAGCACATGTATCTCGCAGGATTCACATTACACAGCACACCTTCCATTCTCAAGACAGAAAAATTATCATGTACCATTCCAGGGGTGGGTTTCTCATCTTTCTCTGCCAAGCTGCTGATCTGAAATCTTATTTATAAATATTTAATTCATCTCTTTTTCAGTAACAGCAGCTCCTCCATTGGTAATTAGTTGTTTATGTTGCGATAATGCCTCACGTGAGGTTAAGACTGAACAATGCAAACATATGAAACATCCAAATATATATAAAGTACAACACAGGAAATTTATCAGGATTCATTTGGTGCATTCTGATTCTCTTGGCCTTGAGGCAATTTTACATAATTGTGTTCACATTGTGAAAGATTTATTGGAGGATTATTATCCAGACTTTATAAGAATTTTTATTGCAAGGATCTACTCCTTCAGAAATTTAAATGGAAATGCAGATAAATTTTTCCAAGTAATCCCAAGAGTGTAAATTTAGGAAGTAAAAAGCCAAAACCTTTAGATATTGTCTTTTAGTAAGAATATTCTGCAGCCAAAACCTTAATTCAGATCAGCTTTTTTATGGAGCAGAAGTATTTGAAGGCAAAAAAGAAAAATTGATTCTAATGCTCATTGTTATTAACGAAATGCCTGCTTCTGACATTTAAAATTTAAACCATGATGGTCCCACTAGATTAACCTGATACAATGCATATCATGGCCCATCAGATTTCAACTTGTAACCTTCCAATAAAATAAAGCATAACTTCAGCTAAAAAATAATTCTCAGAAATACATCTAATCTTCAACAGAAGACATAAACCAATGGAAAATCCTCAGCTCCTCTTGGGAATGTGTTCTGGTGGTTAACCATGTAAAATGTGCGTCTTATTTCCTATGTGGATTTGTCTGGCTTTGGCCTCTGGCCATTACTTCTTATTATGCCTTTCTTCAACAGATTAAAGAGCCCTTTAATATCCTGTATTTTCCCCCAGGAACGTTCCTATGCACGACAATCCTGTGCACCTCCCAGTCCTCTTTTAGATCACTTTTAACAGCCCCTGCTCTTAAATCCTCCCAGTGTAATGCATTTTCTCCAACCATCAGAACATTTTGCTTCACTCTCTTGTCCTCTCTTATTTTCCAACGTGCTTATTAAAATCTGAAAACCAGGATTATATGCTCTATCCTGTGGATGGCATTGTTGAGGACAAACATGAGAGGTAAAATAAACATTTTTTTATTCCTTTGTTTATACATTGATTGATCCAGGATACAGGAGAGTCCTTATCTGATTGCTTATTCTGACCCTTAAATCCTTCTCAAAGTCATTACCTTCCCAGGCTGTAGTCTTCTGTTCTGCAGCCTCCACGCTTGGTTCTTAAGAAAGACAACTTTATAGCTGGCTGGTTTAAAATTCACCAAGTCTGAATGGGATGCTTCTACCAACTGTTCTGACCAGTGCCCTGTCCTCATCGTTATTTATGACTCCATTAATCCTGCAGCTGAATTTTTGCAGCAGCAGGTTTGGATCTGCTTCCAGATCATTGCTAAAAATGTAGCACAACATAGAACCCACCACTGAAACCTCTTTAGAAACCTCTTTCAACTCAGTTCTCCTCTTCTTGAGATCTGGCAGCATATTCCATTTGCATGGTTTATTGGCACTGCATGCACTCAATGTTAATGAAAACATCACGCAGCACTCAGCCTGAGTCAAGCACCTCCTCAAAATAGTACTAATAACTATTTTTACTAAAATATTATGTAGACATGTATTCTATCCCTTCATTTCAACTTTTTATTATTTGAATTCCACATTAGATTTTATCTTTTGGTTAGGATAGCTATTAAGCTAACCAGTCATTCAGGTGATTATCACTCACCCTTTTAAAAAATCACATAAAGCAGCAAATTTATTGCTTGCTTAACCTCCTTTTGCAAGATAAAAATACACTGAAGTATTAGCAAGCCATAGATCAGCATCAGTTGGATCGGCAGAAGCATCAGAGAGCATCGGTGACCAAAGCTCACATTTCTCACAGGACTTCCAGGACGGCAACCCCTGCAACCGTGGCCTTACAAAGTACCTGATGGCAGATTTTCTAGTCCTCCCGAACTTTAAGCCATGCACACTCACCCAGGAGGAGGTGGGGAACCTCCTCCGGACTATGGGAGAGACGGGGGAAGGCAAGACCCCCTTCCTCACGCCTGAGCAGCTGTCTGCTCTACAGCCCTGTGGGTAACTCACTGCTAAGGCCACTCACAGTCTCTGCTTGAAATCAGCTTTCCCTCTCGTGTTTACACCACCAGATATAGGCTTCTGTGGTCGATTCAGGCAGCGGGCAGAGGCTGAGGGAGAGGCTGAGGGCAGGGGCTGAGGCTGAAGGCAGGGGCTGAGGCAGGGGCTGAGGCTGGGGCAGGGGCT
>NW_010326877.1:7055-50230 GCF_000700745.2 Antrostomus carolinensis | reverse complement strand
GCTGCTGCGAGGTAAGTGGTGTTCTACACATTGCCTAAAAAATGCTGTGTGCTAATGACATTTGGATATATCCAGCTATATGGATGGAGAGAGTGTAGTAAGTAGTAAAGTGTTTGACAACTGTCTAAATTATCATTTTAATAATAATTTAAATAATTATCAAATTGCTGTTTAATTACCACACAATTATTGCTTAATCACCATTTGATTACCATTTAATTTTCATTCAATCATCAATTAGTTATCATTTGATCTTTGTTTAATCATTAATAAAACCCTTTTAGTTAACCCCATAACAATGTCTTCTCTTAATAATTCATATGCAACAGGTACTCAGTCTCAGTCTATGCACTTGGCTTTCTTGAATGTCGTAGAGTAGAAAGGTCATTGTAAGTATTTCTTTCAGAAGAACTGGGTATCCACGTGTGTGTGGCCTGTAATGATACTGCATTATAGCATTGGAATCCTTCACTCTGAAAGTGTTTCTAAACCTCCTAGATACTTTCATGGTCTTTAGAGGTCAACCTCCTCCATGTTTTATGGAGGATTCTGTTGTGAAAATAGTCAACTCAGAGAGAGTATTGGGTTATGATGGCAAATAATTTTGAATAAAGCTTGTTGGAGTGCTCTGTAACCTGGCTGCTATTAGTGCCCAGGCACTTGCAGCACCTAGAAATGAAACATCTGTTGAAGTGCTTTCCTCCGCCTCTTGACGTGTGAATCTTTGGGCAATACTTTGACTTTGGTGGAACAGGGATTTGAGTCATTGTTTTCAAAGTAATGAGAGTTGAAACATTGTCTTAAATAACATCTTATTGCATTAATGATGGCACTGGGGATATTAGAGAACAGTTGTCAGCACTCAGGAAAAACGTTCCTGTGTCAATTCCATTTGATGACTTAATTGGCCAATGTTTTGCAGGTATCTGGAGGGATATGACACTTCCAGCAGGAGCTTCTTGCCTCCAAAGGGTAAGAAGTGATGCTGAATGCAGACAGACTTAGCTTTAAGACTGGCACAGACGTGTATGGGGCAGCCAGCCACTAGATGTCAGCATTATTTTAAATATTAACAGCTCAGCTACCAGTTAGCCTTAAAATGTGCTGATGTGAAGCTTATTTCTGACAACATGAAATTTGTTAACTAGTACCAAGAGGTTACAAGCTTTTGTATTTGTGAAAATGCTCAGTGAAACCCATGTTGCTAGCAGCATACCGGGCTGAATTTTCCTAATAACTTCCTGCATTTTAGTCCTCATGAGAAAAACATTGCACTAGCTAAAACAGCTAAGAATAAAGTGAAATTTAATAGTAAGACTTTTGAAGTTCGGTTGTGCTTGGACTCAAGCATGGACATATCAGAGAGGTGAGAGAGGCAGCTTTTGCATCACAGAGCCCCTCAGCAAAGCTGAAGAGCTTTTGTGTGCAGATTAGGGCTGCATCTAGGGGGGAGGTTGTCTAAAGCAATTTAATGACTCACTGATGCAGAAAAGATACTGTCCCATTCCTCTCTCCATTGCTCTTCAAGTGGCTAATTTGGCAGAAAAACAACCCAACAGGAACAAGCGAGTATTTTTAGGAGGGAGAAGATGACTCCTCTCTAATCATATGAGTGCCTGCGCCAGCACCAGGAGTGAGACTGCGCAGCTGAGGGCAGGAAGGATGAAAGGCAGAGAGGGAACTGTTTTGGGCAAATGCGAGTCATTAGGTTTTTCCTAATTTCTGTTTGCTCTCTTTGCCCAAGAGGCACAATATCTAGCTATCCTGTACAAGAGTCGATTTCCATCCTCTCTTGCTCATCTTGCCTTTTTATGGCTATTCCTTCTGTTTTCTGCCTTAGCAGATCCTAGGTAGAGTGTCTTCTGCAGTTCTCTACTCTGTGCCAGTTTTCTTGTCCTCAAGAGAGGACTAATCCATTGTTTCACTAATCCATCTCTTCCCATTCACATCACTCTTAAGCATTTCCTTTTTCTGTATTTCCCATAGTAAGTGATTTGTAAAAGTACAATTAACTCTGTATTTCTAGCCGTCTATGATTTCTTCATTGCAATTTTTCTGCAGTCATTGCATTTGTGTTGGCAAATATCTTTATTCATCTTGACATTAGGAGTTTGAGGGGACTTAAGAGTTGGCTGGAACTAATGGCACAGGGCCTGTAACCGTAAATCCATTAGGACAAGGGTTCTCTGGCAAAGAACTGAATATAACATCAGTGCTTAACAACTAATAAAGAATAACATAATAATAGCTCATCTCAGGCTCTGCTTCACATCAGTGTTGAAACTACCTCTGCTGACTTGTGAAGGATGTAAAAACTTGCATTGTCTTCCTTTTGGTGTATTGTTATGGTTCCTATGCTCTGTAGTTACTACACAGTTCATAATTTTAAGTGGTTTATAACATTTTTGGATTTTATGTAGACTTTTGAATGCTTCTGCTAGGCAGATCTTTTGCTGAGTTCCTATTTTATCTATTACCATTATTCACTCGAGGTGAATCCCACTTGAGTTTCTTGAGGAAGGGAAGAAGTTAGCCTCTGTGGCTTGTGAATCCCTTTGTCTCAAATGTATCCAGGATGAAGAGAGTTTGAGTTGTGATTGAATCCTATACTCCCCAAAGCCCTTGTATGTTTTGCAAAATTGTTATGTTTGGTGGAATCCAGTAAATACCAGACATATACTTTATTCTGAGTTGGGAATTTCATATCCTTCTGGAACAAAATACTTTTTTTCCCACATGTTTTGACTACATTATATTGGCGCCATTCATGTCACTCCACTTAAAATTGTGTCAGCATTCTCATTATAAGCTGTTTTTCAGAGGTTATAACTTGGACATAAAAATTTGGTTCTACTTAGAAACTTGGTCTGAGCCCAGAAGTAATTACCAAAAAAAAAAACCCAGAAAAACCCCACATATAATTTATGTTGTTGTTTTGGGAGGAGAAAGGAGAAGTAAAATTAGCACTCAAAAAAGGCAAAGTGTGTATTATAATTCAATCTACTTTGATCAATTAAATGATGGAAAAATTCATAATTTCTCAGTCCTGTTCAATCATAATAAATTGCAATATCTTTCTTAGTTTTATAGGTATTTTATGTTGAAAGATGGAGAGAAATAGATCTGAATACATAAGACAAGATGCATTTACTGTCTCCCCCTGTGGTTCTGCATGTAGAATCCCTTCATCATTTTTCAAAAGCTGGGAGGACTGGACATACTGAGAGTCTCTGCCCCTACGCTGAACTTGAAATCCCATCAATTTGAAAGTGTCTCAGCCTACTGAGTTTATTGCACCTCTTATGTCTCTGAGAAGTTACAATACATATATGTTTTCCTGGGGTGCAGGAAGGCATTACATAGAACTAAGGTATAGTGTCACTGGGCAACTCCATTTTTTGTGGTAGGTACACATGGACCAGCTGCCTGATGGGGAGCAGAAGGACAGAGGGAGGTGAAGTGCCTCAGGTGGGGCCTCTCTCCATGTGAATTGTAGCCAGGAGATACTATTTCTAAGGCTTCAAAGTACATCTGTTTTCTTGGTGCTAACTGTTTTATTGACGTTCTAGTGATTCTTGGGTTTTGTAAGATGGAAGATAGCAAAAAAAAGACCAAAGGGATTGTTTTGTTGCTTGGATTTGTTGAAAAAACCCTACAGCTAAATCCAGTCCAGCTAAATCAATGTACCTCTTCCCATGCATACTTAGAGAAAGCTTCAGGAAACAATCTGATTATAAAATACTATGGAGAAATTAGGTGAATATTTCCTAGAATAGGAAGGGGAGGCATGTTTCTTTAATAAATCTGCCACTGAAGTTATCTTTTACTGTGAGAGGAGAATCTAGGAGCAAACTTTAACTGCCCATTAAGTTAATCAGGATCATGTAAAATAAGTACTTAATGCATTTCGACAAGCAAATGTTCTATGTAATTAGGAATTTCAGCAGTGGTAACTGCTGAGGATAACTGACCAACAGAGAATTGAAGCTGAAAAAGCATGGCTATCTTGTTACAGTGAAAAGTGAAAAACTGCAACAAGCTCTCCTCATGTTTAAAACCTGATGATTATAGAGTGCTTTATGCTTTCCAGCTTGTACAGAATTTGAGGAGATAAAGGAAGACCTTGGATCCAGTGTGAGGCCTCAGACAACACTGAGTCTGTCTTTCCAGTTTTCTAGGAAGAAGGAAATGAAAAAAAAGAATATTGTCTAAAATTGCCAATCTGAAAAATGCCCCATCAAAAATAATGGTAAATAAGCATTATCCTGAAGGAAAATCAGACAATGTCTGTGAAACAAAAATGCTGCAGGTTCAGGAATGAGAGTAATAGTGGATAGAGCTGGAGAAACCAGTGTGGAAATATGCATGCCTTCCCTCCATGGTGTTCTGGATTTGCTGTGCACACTCGGTAATTTGTTATGCCAAGGTAGTGCTTTTGGATTGAAGCAAGATCTGAGATTAACTGGTCACTGGCAAACATGTCATGAGTGCCCCAGTCCAGTAAAAGCACTGTCAAATACCTCTGCACAACAGGACCAGTCACCTGAATTTTCAGGGTCTCAGTGAGAAGAGGTGAGAAACTGAGATCAGAAGGAGAGGTCTGTTACGTGGCTTTGTTCTTGATGACAAGAGGTTTTATTTGTGACGGCAAATGGTCAAGGGAAGTGGTCCTTCCCCTTTGCTTGGTGCTGGTGAAGCTCAGCTGGAGTGCTGAGTCCAGTGCTGGACTCCCCAAGTGTGAGAGATAAATGGGTTTGCTGCAGTCCAATGAAGGGCCACAAAGATGATGAAGGGACTGGAGAGGTCTGGGTCTGCTCAGCCTGGAGCAGAGAAGTCTTGAGGTGGTATTATCGATGCATCTAATTCCTGATGAAGGAGAGTGAAGAAGACAGAGTCAGACTTTTCTCAGAGAAAGGACAAGAGGCACTGGGCATAAACATGAAATACTGGAGATTTTATTTAAACATACAAAAACTTTTTTATTCCAAGGATGATCCAACACTGGAATAGCTTTTTTAGGGAGTATGAGTAATCTTCATCCTTGGTTGTATTCAAAACCCAACTGGGCATGACCCTGGCCAACCTGCTCTATTTGCCCCCTTTGAGGAGGGGGATTGGAACAGACAGTCTCCAGAGGTCCCTTCCAACCACATCTTTTCTGTGAAACATTGACTCGTTGAGAAGTAGATCACAGAGCTGGGGCCAGACAAGCCCCTTATGAGTGATTTAACAAATATACATTTCTACTAAATATTTAGTTTCCAGCAACAGTTATTTGAATCAGGACAATATATAATTCAATATATTGAATTATAATACACACTTTGCCTTTTCAGTGCTAATTTTTAAACCAGCCTGACTTTTACTGTCACAGCAACAAAGGGAGCAAAAACCAGGCTCAGAAACCATGGAGAGTCAAGGATCCTCAGTGTCATGGTGTCAGTAGTTTTGTAAATTTGGCCTTCAAATAAGATGTTCAAAGTGAAGGCTGTTATACCAGGCTTAAAAGGACAGTTTTTGCTGGTTACATTACAAATAGTTTTTGTTTAGAAATGCATTTTACAGAGCTTAGTACAAACAAGTTTCATAAAATTTAAAAACAAATCTAGAAATTGTTCCAGAATAGAATTTGACTGTAAATCTATGTCCACAGAGAGTCAGATCTTTGGGGAATCAGAAATCATGGCTCTGTTCTAGTTCATGAAAATGTCAGCTATGATTCAGGCCTGGCTTTATTCTTGAGTGAAGGTTATGATGAGCTGAGGCTGATCCTAAGCTGATCTACTGGGGAGCAGACTTAGCTTTTAATGAAGGTAAAGAGGTGGCTGGTAACAAGGAAGAGAAAAAAAAAACAAAAACCAACTGGTGAGTGAAGTATATTGCCTTCTGAGTAAAAAGATGGGGAGCATGAAAATCTGACCTTCAGTGCAGAGAAATTTGGGATATAAGCCTTGACTGATTGAGTTGAAGAGGATGGATGACTTACGGCGAGAGATAACTAAAGCCCAGCTGCAGGGAGAGGAGACAGAGATGAAAATGCACTTAAGTGCAGTCTCTTAGGCTCTGATTTTGAAAACTGATCTGTTCAGGCAAACCCTTACACCCACACAAAGCCCTGCTGAAGATAATGGGAGTTTGTGAAGGCTCACATGCATCAGCTTGCAGGAATGGGGCCCCATGGCCTCAGGAAGAGTTTGCACTGAGTGCAAATAACACAAGAAATAGATGGAAATGGCACATCTCATCAGTTCCTGATTTTGAACCAGAAACTGAGAGAGAGAGATGGTCCTATGGAGCATCCTGGAAGATAGAGTTGCATTTATATTGTTGTGCTGTCAGTACTTCTGTTATAACCCCCAGCGGAATTTACATTTGGTATTGTTCCCTCTGCCCCCAAATATCTTTCAGGCTAAAATCTGGTAGAAGAACGGTGATCCTGGGAGGCTGATGTCTTGTGAAATGTGAGTGCAATTGGTTTAGACACTCAGCTTTGCAGGGAATCTGGAAGAGAAAAAGTATCAGCAAGTATCATTTGCCTTACAAGGTAGTATTTTACACTAGAAAAGCTGGGTGATGTGGGGAATGTTTTTAAGGTTTGTCATTAAGCTAAACTAAATTATTCCTTGCTACAGGTCCTGTTGAGACATTTGTGACTCACTTTAGAGGTGCTGTGGACTTCATTACTTTGTGATCCCTGCTACCCAGAGAGGTTGTGGAGTCTCCATCTCTGGAGATGTACAAAACCCGCCTGGACGCCTTCCTGTGCAGTAGGGAACCTGCTTTGGCAGGGGGGTTGGACTGGATGATCTCCAGAGGTCCCTTCGAACCCCCACCATTCTGTGATTCTGTGTGGCCTTACACAGAAGGCCATTACATTTTAGTGTGACCGCATTACTTAGCGGAGCCTGACTATTCTGAATGCCTCATTAGGCCCCATTGCAAAGGCCTAATGTGACAAAGTGATGACTGTGGGATCTTTATTACAATTTGATTGCTTCCAGGGCAAGGCTAGTATTTGAGTATCATGAACATTGACAGCATAACTCAGGTCCAGGTAGGCAATCTAATCCCAAAGTGTCTGCAGAGGATGGCCGTTCCCACTGGCTGTTTTGTGATCACAGCTTTCTCAGAGCTTTCTATGGAAGATGTTCTAGCCTGCAGTTTTAGCTAAAATCCATATTGTCTGTGCCTAAGAGCATAAAAATATTTTCAATATTAGTACTTTTACTGCAAGTCCATAATGAGGAGTGAGGAATTTTTTTGTAGGCTATTAGAAAACATGTTTCAAAGATGTGGTGAGATCTTAAATATTTACCTCTCAAACCTTATGTCTGTCTCCTCTTTATCTGGATTTCATCCTGAATTTATGTTTACTATAATGAATGGCAATTTCTGCCTATTACTTTTTGCCACAAACCAAGGGGTTTCCAGTTTAATTCAAAGGCAGAAGCTCTTGGATATCTAGGTAGATCCATGGTGTTGCTTCACCTGTGTGAGGCCCCAGTGAAGACTGGGACTTCCCAGTCTGCAGGGAGATGGATGAGGGGGTTTACTGTTAAATTTAGGAAATCTAGAAGGTAATGGATAAATTAAATAAAGGATTACTCTTCTCTGATTCACACAACAGAAGAACTAGGTGGCACTGGGTGAAGCTAGTTGGAAAGAGTTTAAGGACATGAAAAAGAAAGCACTTCTGGAGCCTAATGCCACAGGGAGTGGTGGAGGCAGGTTCAGAAGGCTGTGACAAAGGCATGTGCATAAAGGGAAACTGAAAAAAAACACAGAGGAATGTACTCACTAACATCCCTGGTTCTGGATGCTGGGGAATGATGGGGGAACAAACAGCAGAAAGTGTGGCACTTAGGAGGCCATGCCCTAAACAGTGTCCCCTTTACCACTGATAGATATATAATACTGGGCTAAATGGACCATTGGTCTGACTCAAGAGGGCAGTTTAATGGAATCAGGGTTGTTACAGATCCTGTCTCATATCTTCACTTATTAATAATAAAGCAGAAAGGCAAGGTCCTTGTGTGTAAGAATCATAGAATCATTTAGGTTGGAAAAGACCTTTAAGATCATAGAGTCCAGCTGTAAACCTAACACTGCCAAGGCCACCTCTAAACCATGTCTGCACGTCTTTCAAAAACCTCCAGGGATGGCAATTCAACCACTTCCCTGGTCAGCCTGTTCCAGTGCTTGACAACGCTTTTGGTGAAGAAATTTTTCCTAATATCCAATCCAAACCTCCCCTGGTGCAACTTGAGGCCATTTCCTCTTGTCCTATCACTGGTTACTTGGGAGAAGAGACCAACACCCACCTTACTAAACACTCCTTTCAGCTGAGGGTTTAGTAGTGAGCAATAAGGTCTCCCTTCATCTTCATTTTCTCCAGACTAAACAACCCCAGTTCCCTCAGCCGTTCCTCATAAGATTCTGGTGCTCCAGACCCTCCACCAGCTTCGTTGCTCTTCTTCCTCTAACTGGCAGGTCAGACCTATGACCTATGAAAAAAACAAAGTGCAAAATTTAATTTTGAGTGTCTATGATAGAAAATGAACTTGCAGGACAGTAGATAGCACCAGAAATGTGGCTCATTGCGTTTGTTTCATTTTTTGTTAAGATGTAGGTACATGGCTGGCAAAGCTGATGCAAAACTTGCCAAATGTGATTCTGTTGTGGTCAATGTCATGGCAATGGAGATTAATTTGGCCCTAGGTATCTTTTCTTAGCTTATTGAAATATAATTCTAAAATATTTTCTTTCAGCCTTTAATAATATTTTCCTTATTTTTGGAAGATCTGCAAGTTAAGCAACATATGACTGATTGCATATAAACCTGCTGTAGCTAGAGAGCAATGTTTAGTTCATTCTTAAATAAATATTATCAAACAAGCATCAAAATCTATCCTACACGCATAGATGGAATAATGTCCAGATGTGTGTTTGCCTTTCTTTGGCTTTGCTTAAAGCCAGTTTCAGGTTGAATCTCTTTTCATTTGACTGAGTGTGTCTTTGACCCTTCATTCTGCTTCCTGTGCAGAGCTGATCCACAGATGCCTTGGAATTTGATTACTGCTAATTTGTGTGACTATTTTTAGACGTGTTGTCTATAAATTTATTAGCTGTGTAATAATCTAATCCATGTGGATCTTTTGTGTCCATTTTTAATATTGAGTATAGAGCAAATACTTCATCTCTTCAGTTACACAAGTTAACTAATTAAATAACCTAGGGGGAGGAGTCTCCTTCTCTGGAGACATTCAAAACCCACCTGGGCACCTTTCTATGTGATCTCATTTAGGTTCCTGCTCCAGCAGGGGGATTGGACTGGATGATCTTTCGAGGTCCCTTCCAATCCCTGACATTCTGTGATTCTGTGATTTGTAAGAAGAAAAAGAAGAGAAAGGACAGCTTCCCCTTGTGGAGCAAAAGCTAGGTGTGCTCAGGATAGATCTTATCACACGGACATGCAGTCAGTCGGTGGTGCTTTGCATTCAAGCATGACAGCAAAGTCATAACAGAGCTTGCTGTGGTACCTGTCACTTATTCTGGCTGTCTCTTGCACTTTCTTTGATCTGTATCTTGATCTCTCATTCTTTCCTTTTCTTAGCTCACTGCATCTGGTGTGGTATATATCCTTACTTGTCTTCACCTCTTCTGTGCTCTCTGACCTTGTCTCTGCCTGTTTGGGAGTGCTAGTCCCAAAGCATTGTATCTGCAGTAGCAGGATCAATAATGAGCTCTGAGGCTGCATGGGTGACCCAGAAATCCTGTACAGAGACAAGAAAAGGATGATGGGTTAAGATCAGCTTCAGCTCATCTAAATCTGTATTGCTGAAAAATAATCTTTTTTTCCTTTTGGGGGATGGGATGGGTAGTATTCAGATTATTTCAGTGTGTATCTGCCTGTCTGTGTAGCTGTGAAGGCTGAACCTAGGGGACGAAAGACCAGAAATGTGGACCTGGACATGGGGTGGAAAGTGAGGTCACCCCTTTTGATAACAGTATAGGCATAGTTCAGCTTTTTCTGATCATGAAACCACATCCTGAAGTTCAAACACTTTAAGGAACAGGAAGGAGGGGTAATATCTGACTTTGTCATAGGATATTTTGAATAGCTAAAGGAATAAAAGCCTGTAGAAGGAACACAGTTACCTGGAAAGTGAAGTCTTTTGACTGTTTATATTTGACTGAAGTTCCATTGTCCCAGCAAAAACGTGCATCTGGACATCTTGTAGCCTTTGTCATGTATTCATGCTTGTGAAATACAAAAAGGCAAAGAAATAGTAGTATGCTTTCTTTTACTCCATCTTCTGCACAGTTGGTAGCTGACCTCCAGCACACCTTAGATGTGTGGGAACTTGCTCATACACTCTAGTGGAGATGAGAAAGAAAACAAATGTTCTTTCAGGCAGATTACTTTGGTGTAATACTAGCCACCGAACACCATCTATACTGTTTTAAAACTATGGTCTTAGGTCAATGAGGTATTTCACAGAGGCTAAAATGCTAATCTTCAACTCTTTTATCACAGGACCTTGAGGAACATTTTTTCCCAAATCCTTCTGGTGCTTGCTGGTAAGCCAGCATCCCATTCACTGTCTGGTTTGGAAATTACAACCCTCATTTGCTATTTCTTTTGGTAAAGTGACTGACTCACTTTTTGCCTGCTAAATGTATGCTCCTTAAATCTGGTTTCATTACAAAGAGGAATCAGGAATAGTCTTTGTCAGCTTTTTCCTCATGTCTAGGTTTTGTATCCTAGTGAAACGATTTATTCTTCTACTTATTGCTCTGCAAAGAAGGATAATTATATTTCTTAATTTTTTCCAAAGTAAAAATTGATGGGTTCAGAGCTGCTTTTCTCATCACTAAAGATGAGTCTCCAATTGTTTGATTTCCTGGTGATGCTCATAATATTATTCCTTCAAATAAATCAGCAAATTCATCATACAGGACCTCTGCATTGAATTCTAACTTAAAACCCATCACTCATACTCCATTCCCCACCTCCTAAA
Organism: Antrostomus carolinensis; assembly: GCF_000700745.2. NCBI lineage: Eukaryota > Metazoa > Chordata > Aves > Caprimulgiformes > Caprimulgidae > Antrostomus > Antrostomus carolinensis. The sequence goes on along the minus strand of NW_010326877.1, from coordinate 39,209 downwards.
TGGCTCAAACACTGCATTGCTGCAACAGTGATCAGAGCTTTTTGTTTGTCTTCTGACAACAAATGTTATGTTACTTACTTTGAAAACAGGTCCTATTTCAGCCTACGGTTTTACATAAACAAAGAAACCAAAAATCTGCTGCAGTTCCAGGGGAAAAGGCCAAAGCCAGTGTCTGATCAGCTATTCCGGTCAAACGGTCTTGAAACAAGAACTTGTTTTCTCAGTTGCAGCATTTTTTAACGTAATCTCTATGGGCTACATGAATCTTCAGGAGTCAGTGATGGATGATGCCTCACATGGGTTATTATTTTATTTTCTCTGGACTTCAGTGCTGCTTTGGGCACAGTAAACCAGGCTCTTTGGAAAAATGTCTGCAAGGGTACAAGGTTGTCTGAAATGCTACTCCAGTGTCTTTCAGCTTTCTTTAGCCAAGGTTACACTGAACTTTAACTGTGTCCAGACTATGTTAGTTTTTTCCCAGCTGATAAGACTTAAGGTGGATTTTTATTTTGGAATCTGAGATCTAATCAGAAATGAAATTTATGCAAACACCTTTCTTTGCTTCATGTTTATAAGATAAAATTTTATGCTTTCTGAAAATGTCTAAATTGTGCCTCTCTGTGATGTGGAAATAATTTTGCGGCGCAGATCTCATTGCTTAGGGAATACAAGTGCTAGAAAATATGACAGAGTAATTCCTCACTGATTGGGGACAGAAGTCCTTTCCCTTCTGTAACACCTTTCATACTCTACTAAACTGTTTTCTGAACATAGTTTTATTCTACCTCTTTAACATATATTTCTGAGAGACTGTAGCTCTTTCATCTCTTGACGCCGTGCTTGCAGAGACTGGTGGCCTTGAAATCCCCCAACACTTGTAAACCCTGCAAATAAATTTCACCGTTGAGGCTGTGTGTGCACTGTATTCAGCTTGCTTTCCTTTCCCTGTTTTTTTCTGCTGAATGATGGTGCAGGGAGATGGGTCCATCTTAATCTCTTCAAATTAACTGAAAGAAGAAACTAGAGCAGTTGATGAAACATTTTTTGCTGGGATAGCTTCCTGTAGGAGAAGTCAGGCAGTTTAACAGCTCTCCCAGCATCTCCTTCGGCTGCCACCCCATCAGTGCATCCCACCAGTGAGGAGGAGGAGGAAAGAGGGAGCGCAGAAGAAGCAGGGAAGAAGTAGTGGCCTTTGGGGGAAGAATTTAGAAGCACGAGAACTTTTCCTGGAAATCTGCAGCTTCACAAATCTTCCCCCTGCCCTCCTATTCAGTGTGCCAGGTGGTTCCCACCATGTAGCCTGTCTGTAGGCAGCTAAAGGTTTTTCTGACAACTGAAAGACGAGTCACAGCCTGGCTTGAATCACATTGTGGAAAGTCAGTTTTAGGGGTGGGGTAAGGCATCTGCATCTTCCCCCAGATTTATGGCTGCAGTGGAAGCTCCTGTCATCCCTCACTCTGCACCTGTGTCTCCAGCCGCTTCTCCATTGTTGTTATTTCCAAGTGACGACTGATTTAATCTGTTTTGTAATGCAGTGTGCAGGCTGGGGCTCTTCCAGGTGCATGCTCCAACTCTACAAGATGTCCACTAGCCACGGAGGGCCCTCTGCCTGCAGATCTAGACATGTTTGATAAAGAAGGATATGCCAAAAAGTATATTGTTCTGTATTGTTGGAGTGATTATGTTCTATTTTTTATAAGAGTTCCTGCCAAATAGCAAGATAGCAGTGAAAAGTGTATGCCATTTGTTTATTACTGATGTGATGGGGCCAAACAGATGGAGAGCTGAGTCCTGAATTCTGGCTACTGCACAGGTTGGAGAGGGGGAGGTTGTTTCTTAGCTGCAACTGAAGGTGGGAGCCTTACAGATGGATCCCTTGTTCTGGCATCTCCCTCAGTCCAAACTCAGTTATAAGAGTGTGAATTTTACTGGAACTGGGATATTGCACTAGCACAACTCTCGTGTGTCTGGATATGATTAGTTGCCTGCAGTTTTGGATTAGTGAATGCTGACCACCGTGTGAAGGTGATATCGCTGTCCTGAAACTTGCCAGCAAAAGCAGTTAAACTGACACTGAAAACCAACCTCTGGTGAACCCTTTAAACAATTCTGCTGCACTGTAATTTTATTTTTTTTTTTCACTTTCCTGTGAGGGTGGTCAGACACTGGAACAGGTTGCCCAGAGAAGTTGTTGATGCCCCCTCCCTGGAAGTGTTCAAGGCCAGGTTGGATGACGCTTTGAGCAACCTGGTCTAGTGGAAGGTGTCCCTGCTGCTGGCAGGGGAATTGGAGCTGGATGATCTTTAAGGTCCCTTCCAACCCAAACCATTCTACGATTCTGTGACTAATCATCACCTGAGGCCTCTGCCCTTTACTTTTCAAGCCCCAGAGCTCTGTTCTGTGCTCATTGGCACTGGACGGCTACCAACACAGCTCAGGCAGCTCGATGCCCAACTTGAACTTGTGTGAAGGAGGCCAGAGCCAGACTTTGAGGACCTTGTAACCCAAGTCGCTTTCAGAATACACCCAGGGAAAACCACCGTGTCCCCTGAAAGACAATTTAGTTGCAATCCTATGGCAGAGTACTTGCTACTCATTCTTGTGGTTAATGAAAGGTCTACAGCTCTTTATATATTTTGGTAAATTTGCCACTCTTCACTGTCCATCTAAGTTTATAATTACTTTTTCCTTTGTAACACTATTTCCACTTCAATCTGTCTGCCACTTTACATTAAGGGTCACTCCATCCTTCCAAGTAAGGGCTTAGTCAAGGCTGAGTGCCAGTACTCCAGGACAACACAAGTGCAGAGCAGACTGAAGTGAAGCATGCTGCTGAATCCCTTCACTATGTGTACCTCTGTCATGCAGCAAAGGACAAATAAAAGGAGGGAATTTGGGAACTCCACAGGATTCAATGATGAACTGTTAAGAGCCGATTAGAAAATATGACAGAAGCGCACTGTGCAAAACAGAAGTCTTTTTTCCTTACAGCCTGTGCCAAAATACGTAGATACACAAACACAAAGCTGAGATTTAAGAGATGATAATCCATTGCCCTGAATATTGTATAGCTGTTAAAAACGTAGCTTTAAATGTTCATTATAGTGTGCTGTAAAACCCTGAAGAATGGTTCTGCTCTTGTTGTCTGAGAGATCAAGTAATAAAGAAATAAACCTATCTGGACCCATCTGAGGTTGCTTAATAATCTGCAGGAGGTGCTTACTGTATCAAAAGGTGAAGCACATCAGAGCCAGAGTTAAGCTTTTAAATGTCCCTAAAAATATCAGCCAAAATATCTGATTATTTGGGCAGTGTTGGGGCTCAGCCTCCCTGGAAGCCAGTCATACATAGCAAGAATTTCTCATTTATGTTTGTGTTTACGTACTGTCCATGTTGAGTTGTGTACTTGAACTAGGCCTGGCTGAGGAGAGAAGACTGAGCTGCATAACCAGGGCATTGTAAGGTTATAAGCTGTCTTCTGTACTAACTGGTGTTCTGGAGGCTGCCTTCCCACTGATAACACCAGTTTTCCTCCTGGATGAATGATCTCTGACCCAAACAGCCCTCTGTCAGCTGTGCATGACTGTTGGAAAAGGGGTCTTCGTGCTAGCTGGCAGGCACAGGCTCTTTACCTCCAGCAAGAGAGGTAAAGAGCCTGTAAAGAACTTCCATTTCAGAGGAAATTACTATATATAGCATAGGACAAAATATTTTTCCCATTGTGCTGGAATGTATCTAAAGCAGGGAAACTACACTTAGGATATGAAAAAAAGGGGAAATAACAACATGGGGCTGTCTACAGTAAGGGAAACAAAAGACACCAGGAGAAGCATCCTGAAGTATGCTTCCTGCATTTATTGAATGCTTTAAAACATGGTGCTTTTCCTTTCAAAAACAGCGAACACACTGTCATTACAATCCCTTACTTTTTGGAGTGATACATTCCAGTCTTCATAGGACACTTTGCTTCAGCTGAGATGGCATTTGGCTGTGGTTACTGTGACAAACAGAGAAGAATTGGCATGTGGTGTGTTTGGATGAGTATGTAACCAAGTTTTGTGAGAAAAATAACTGTAAAAATGAATCAGATACTGCCTTGCTATCTATTGCATGTTCAGTGGTCCATGGTACTGAAAATAAACAATATTCATAAACATTTCATGGGTCATTATAAAAACACACTGCATTTTACTTTGTAACTTTATAGGATGTTTTTCAGCTTGTGCTCCTTTACAAAAAAAGCTTTCTTATTAATTATTTATTTTCTTTTACTGTGGAAAATAGTTTCAGGCTCACCAAAGATGAGAACACAATACGATATTTGATTAATATTCTTTATTATTGTATCTTGTTTCTCCAAGATGAAAAATGTGCTGTTATTCCCAGAACTTGGTTAGAATAGCAAACCAGTCTCTGCAGGGTAACCCTGGATCAAGCATCTTCTTTCATATGCCCAGTCATCGGTCAAAAACAGGACACACAGTGGGGCATATGGCATTAATGAGGTTTCTAAGGGCAACTCATTCTATTATTCTTAGCAATAATATTTTTATTTCTTTACATCTAGAGGCCTCAAGATAGATGGTGGGCTGAGGGCACAGTAGGCACATTCCTTATATGAAATAAAAGACAGTCCCTGTCTGAAGAATTTTGGACTGAGTAAAGGAGAAAACATGCAGGGAAGAAGAGTTAAGGATCTGGAAAAAGACACAGAAGTCTGAAACAGATTGCCCATAAGTGCCTAAGAACAAAGTTCTTAGCTTTTTTGCATGTCTTTTGTGAAATTATTTCTGAATCATTTAATGATGAAGTAGTGATCATGTTTTCATCAGAGACTGACAATTACTGTTTGATTCTAGACATTTTGCTGCTCCTTCTCTGAGCAATTAGGGACGAACTGCAGCAGCACAGACCATTGGTCTTCATCACCAGTGTAGGTCAGGGAGATGTTACGGCTGTAACCCTTCACAAGTAGTAAGAGTGGATGACATGCAGTAAAAACAGAGTGGGTCAGCATTTCACAGACCACTACTTATGCAGCAGTTTAGTGTATAATGAGTCATCTCAGCAGTGCAAAACATTGCAAAAATCTTATATGGTATTTTTATAGTGAGAAAAACTAAAGAAATATTTTAGACATTTCATTCCTCTAACATTTTCAACCTGACATTAGTCACATTGAGAAGTATACTAATGAGGCTGGTGGATTGTCTGGCCTGTTTATAGCATGACATAATGCTCTTTTACTATGATTTAATATGACAGGCAATGTCTCCTTCTAATTACTGACCTCAGTAATGTATTAACCAACTAATTGCTCCTCAATAGGATTTGAGGTATGATACCAGGCCCCATGTATGACACATGCTGATGGTTTCAGTATTCATTTCTGTGTGGCAGAACCAGATGTCTCACTGTGTCTGGCCAGATCACTTACACCTGACCTCCATGGTGAGCTGCAAACCTGCTACTACCCTTAACAGATGCTCCCACCAGGGAAGGCATGTAGGACAAAGCAATTAAAACTGCAGTGATTTCAATGTCCACCTCTTTCTTCTGCATGGAAAAGGCTAGTGGATGGAGCAAAAATGGTTTAATTCCACAAGATTTACTTGTGTTCAACTGGAAGTGTGGGCAAACAACCTGTTACTGCTGCGACCACATGGTGGCAACCACGACTGTTATCTCAAATGATGGGAAGACTGAGCAAACAAAGGCTCTGTAAATGGAAGAGAGAGAAAAGCAGAGGAAAGCATCCTTGAAAAAATACACAAAGAAATATAGCAGTTGGGGGAGGAAAAACACTGCTGAAGTAAATCAAAACATTACCTGCTTCGAGCAGAAGTCTCAATAAAACCCCATAAAAAGGACGTGGAACAAAGAACCTGTGAACGCTATGGGTATGTGAACTTCAGAGTTGAATCTCCGGCAAGCCCTGCAGTCTCCAGCTTCCTGAGACCTGCTCAGGGCATGAGATTCTGCATCACTGCCTAGTTTTGCATATTTATATGTGTAACTGAGGCAGCTGGCTCGTTAGATAGTCTGTTTTTATCTTGGCTGCTGACTGCTGCTCAATCATGCCCTACCTACACTTACTACTTTGGCAATCACATGCCCACATTTTGAAGGTTCCTGGTCCAAGTATTTGAGATATTGCCAAGGTGCCATGTGAAATCACTGCTGCAGCTCACAAATAGATGTAATAATAGTGGGTGACAGCTGAAGACTTGTTTTCACTCGTAAAACCTAGATATGGTCCCAGCCTGCAAACTGAACATTATTATTAATTTGTGTCAGCGTCTGCCACAGGCATTTTATAAACAAACAAGAAATTATAATTTTTTATACATGGTTAGATAGAGAAGCAGAGAGCTGCAGGGTGGAAGAATAACAACAGATTATTTCAGTGTAAAGTTAGCACAAACCTCTTAAAGCAGAAAGATTGTAGTGAATTTTCAAAAACTACTTTGAAAAAGGTAGAGAGGTAGTGGCTGAAAAGACAGATAAAGGGGCTTGGAAACATGGAGAGGCTTATGGACTAGAGGGTGTTTGAGCTTACTTCAAGTGCTATGTATGCAAGAAAGATTGGACCAGTAATATAAATATCATCAGAAAGTAGATAGCAGCTTTTTTGTATTTGGTCCTGTGAACCTGGGAGGTAAGCACCTTGTCTAAATGTGGGTAGGTTTTGGTGTTGCCAGATACACTAACACGATACACCATTCAAGCTTTTACACTCCTCTGCAAGCATTCAGCCATCTGGGTTCATATCTTATGAGACATTTGATTGGATCCAAACCTAGTCAAAGCTAAATTGGAATTGTAAATACAGATAAATAAGGTTTGGAAGCTCTTGTCCACAGCTCTTCTCTAATGGAAACAGAATGTTTTGCGTGAAACAGTGGTCTTATGTGACTCACTTACTTATCCCCACCCTTAGAAAAAATATATTTTGGATGCTTCTCTTTTAACCTGACTTTAATTTTCATGAAAACATGTCTGATAGCTTTGGAGACAATATTGGTATGTTCTGTACAGAAATTTTACTAGGTTGTTTTTTTTTTTTTCCTTTGGCATCAACTTGAAAGAATTGTTAGAAGATGATGCCTGCTGGAAACATTTATCCATTTCATTTTAAGAATGTGAGTAATTGTGTAGTGTATGTCATGCATATTAAATGTTTCACTATAAAAACAAATTTTACTCATTATTGCCTCTTATGACATTACAATATGTTCTCTTAGAATACACTTTGCTTTCTGCCATCTGCCCAGTTCTGGAATTAGGATACAGGATTGATCCAATACTTTTTACAAATCTTGATGGTTTTAAGGTTAGGCTTTTCAAGAATGCATTCCACCAGCTCTCCAGTCTGGAACCAACAACAAAATAAGTATGTAGTGGCGGGAAGGGACACAGCCCATTGGAAGTTTTGAATTGCGTGATCTAGTGATGGAAGAGTGTTGTTAAGTTTATTCCCTGGCAGACAGGTTGTCAGTGTAAGAAGCAGCTTAATCCAAAGGCATGTCATATTGGCATTAGACTGATGGAGCTACCAATTTTTATAGAAGTTATTTTCTCATTGAAATTTTAGATTTTTTATAGTCCCTGTGCACATCTTGTACTGACCATAAGCAAGTATACCGAAGACAGCAGAAAGTTATAGATCAAAGACTATGTGATATTACAGTTCAGAGGTCCCATATGTAGATCGACAGACAGAAAATGTCTTACAGATACTGTGTCACACAGAAATCACAGAAACAGTGGTGTGGAGAGACCTATGGAAATCCTGTAATCTAAAGATCCACTGTAGCCTCCTGCTTAGATCAAGACTGTTGCCAACACTAAATCTTATTGCTGTATATCAGTCTAGGTGAATCTCAAAAATCTCCAAGGATAAAGAATCCATAGGGGGTTAACTAACAAGGTAGCAATAAAAGAAGCTGCTGGACATGAGGAATAGCACTTAGCCAGTCCAACCTGGGGTTAAACAAATAAAACAACAGTGAGTGAAGCTTATAGAGAAAAGATGTGAAAGGAGACATTAGGAGGTTACTTAGGTGAAGAATGATGAAAGATGGTAACAGCAGAGTGGAGTTGCTAACCGAGGCCAAAATGAAAAACAATGGTGTAAAATAATCAAAGCTAGAACTGAAGGGGAAAGTTTAAAGCTGGGTGGGTTGTTTACCTTGTGAGGGAGAGAGAGGAACTTAGTCAAAGCAAAGCAGCAGATTAGGGCTGTGCAGGGACATTCTCATCAGTCAGGCCTGTGCATGATCACCGCAGTCTGCAGCAGGACAATCAACTGTTTGTTCTCACCGTCCATCATGCATCTGCCCTGCTTGAGCAGCCAAGGGACCTGGGGCGATTACTCCAGAGATGATTTGAGATAGACCCCTGGTATTGTTCAGAGGAGAGGGAACATGAGAACTAGAGCCACAGCTGGACAAGAGGCTTTCAACACTGTTGCCAAAAGGGGAAATTGCAGCATGCAAAGGGATTTTTCCTGGGTTATGATGAATGCAATTTCTATTGTAAAGAATATGGCATGTTTTGAGGCAGCTGTAGTTTTGGGGAAGGAGGAAACTACCTCATTTCCATGCTCCTTCTCACCCCAGTCCCTCACATTTTGTGACCAGAATTGATTGAAAAGTGTTAGCCCTTGAGGAAAAGAACAAAGAAATAGGAAGCTTGATTAGGAGCTTTTAAGGAAGTTTCAGTTCCTTATAATCCAGTGAAAACAATGGAAAATATACTGGGCCACAAGCTACTACAATATGGATCATCCTGGTTCCCTCTGCGCAGCATGCAATGCTTTGGAAGGGCTGGGGTGCTTCGTACCAGGAATTTGGGGCAGACAGATATATTTTTGCTTTATGTTCCCTGAAACAACTCCTGGAAGGGCTGGTGGGATGTTAGCAGGCAAGGTACAAGGACTGCCAAGGTACAGCCCAGAAGGCTAAGAATCGAGTCTGGATAACTGAGTGCTGGGATAGGCGAGACCCATAGGAAGGTGTACCAGCTGGACATTCACATTGTCTTTGCTGATGACCAAGCACATATAGTGATGACCAGTCCTATAGTGAAGAGTTATCTGATTTCAGAGCGCCATCCCCAGTTTATGCACCTTGATGTAGGAAAATAACTGAAGAAACCAGTCCTTTATATGCCTCAGGAATGAATTTTGAGTGTAACACTGTCACAGTTAATATACAGTATTATATTACACTAGAGAAGTCTGTAAAAATAGGTATGTAAAAGGTGGATGTGAAATAGGGAAGCAAAACAGGTTTGTCAGCTATCACAACTACATCTCAAAAGCATGAACAATAAATCAACCAGATTCAGAGTAACTGGGTTTCAAATACCGTTCCTAAATTTCACCAGACATCAACTGTGAAGAACCCCAATTTCAGCTAATGGCAGATCTTCCATTAAATTCAATAGGAGCTGAAGGTGGTGCTATGAATGCGCAATCCTGGCTCTGTGCCTGCTTATTTCAACAGGAGTTTGGTGAATGTTGATTTTGGAAAGTAACCTGAATTGAAGTTAAAGGTCTGATGTCCCTGTCTCCATCTAAGTTCAACTGAATCAATATAGCTGTCAGTGCAGATTGTTGCTGCTTGGGATTGTTGCTTGAAAGAACCTATTTCTTGATAATAATTGTCACAAGGTGTATACTTTTTATTCTGTTCTTGCAGTGTTTTTTACTGATTGTTAAACCTCGTCCTTTGTCAAAATCCTGTTTAATGTCCAACACTAACAAGTGGCTTTGAAGGCTTATGAAAAGGGTCATAAACATTATTCCCACTCCTGGAATTACTTCTTGTTAGAAACAAAACAAAAAGGCTTCACATAAAATCTCCCTATGTCCCATGCCCAACTGGCCCTGGGAGTGTAACTCTGCACTCTTTCAATTGTTGCCCATGTGTTGGTGAAGTCTTTTGTAAATCCTTGTTTTCTTAATGAAGTCACTCATGGGTTCTGCACCCTGTCTTCATCCAAAAATAGCATGAACCTTACCTAACCATATAATGTAAGTAATATTGCTTTCTCTTCTAGAGTTTATAGTAAGAGATCTGGATCATACTTAGATGGTAAGGAAAGCGAGCAACCACCTTTAGTCTGTGCTGGTCAAAGTATGAAAGTGTCAAGTCAGCTATATTTAAATCCTCCTCCTTGCCTGTCTAGTTCTCTCCTGTGTTGAGGAAATGGACTGTGCTGTGTTAATTACATATTAACTTTTTCCTTCTCCATGGAGTGAACTGCTGCTTTGCACCCATCCAGTAAGAGCAGAGAATTCCCAGCTCTTTATAAGTGCAGTGTTAAATTTGTAACCTACCCTGCTGATGTTAAGTGGACTTACTAAAGACAATTTTTTCTGTTCCTTTTCCTATGTCCTGCCTGCTTTCATGCTCAGGTGATCTCTTCTTTTGCTTTTTCAACTTCCTCCCTGGTACTGATGGGCTCCACCATGGCCACCAGATCTATCACAGACTGTCCTCACCCTTCTTGGCACCAAATGACCTACTAAGCCTCTCTCTGATGGTTCAGCTATTCAGCTGCCAATCCTCTAAGTTTTGCGTTCCTGGGCTTCGTGTCCTTCATGTCCTTACATGTCTCACACTCCTCTGCTGCATGTTTAACCCAATCCTTGATCATCCACCTTGACTTAATGCTAGTCCTCTTGGATCTTTGTTTCAGATACCACAATAATAGAATGATTTAGATTTGAAGGCACCTCTGAAGACCCTGTAGTCCAACCTCCACTCTAAGCAGATCTAATTAGATCAGGTTGCTTAGGGACTTGAATAGTCAAGTCTTGAAGACCTACAAGGGAGGAGAAGACAAGGATATATCTTCCCAGCTGGAAAATGAAGTATTCAAACCAAGCAGCTAAGAACAAGAACCTTGGGTAGATGCTACTGAGGAACTGCCTGAGCTACCAGGCATAGGTGGCAAGACTAGGAAGGCTTGAAGCGTCAAGTAGACAAACTACAATCAGATATAGGTATGCCATGTACTGTAACATGGGGCTACATATCAAAGCTGTGTCTTTCTTATCTGCACATATACTGAACACTGTGTCTGATTTTATACTGATGGATTTGAGGGAGAATAGGATGCATAAGAGGGTGTCAGGGAAGACAATGGCATGGTGAAAGACAGTAAAACCTATATCAAGAGTAGGAAGAAATCTCTCTCTAGTTCTTCCAATACAGGAGATAGGTTTGGCTTTAAGGGACAGTGGGAAAAGGGGAAGCAGGTCAGGAAAAGGGAGTTTGGCTGTAACTGAGTCACTGCTTGGAAGTGGCCTCTGTGGCACACATAGTGACAATTCCATGGCTCTGAAGCCACAAGTGGCGTCATGTGAGTGGTGGCTTGGCCGCCAGGTGGGCAGCTGAGCTGGTGCAGGGCTACTGGTCAGTGGCAGTTCTCAGCTGCAGGGAGCCAGCAAGTCTTCCCAAGTCCTTATCAGCAGATCACTTCTTGATCCAGCTGCACCGCTGTGCAAAATCCAGACCTTGCCCTCAAGAGCTTTCCCAAGGTTGGCTTCATGAGGACCAGTCATGAGGCATCTCATTCTGTAAGCACAGTGCTGTGTAGTGCTCAGGGCCAGGAAGACTATCTCCCTTTGGTATTTGGGAATAGTGGCAATGAAAGGATTGATGTTTGAGGATGGGATCCTACTCACCTGAAATGTGTCCATGTGTCAGAAACCCAGTCACTAGTAAATGTAACTGCTCTTTTAAAAGATTTATCCTGAAATACAGCAGCCCCTGGAAGGTCCTGATGGTGAAACCTGGCTGAAGCCTTACACATACAACTTCCTCCTTTTCAGTGATATCCTCCAAGGTTAGCTTACTTTTTATTTTTTTTTTTTTTTTTAAGATTTGACATTATTATGAATGCCAATACAGGTTCTTATTAGTGAGCACCTAAATTATGTCCTTTTTGGTTCCAAATAATTGTGTCTGTTCTTAATACAGCTACTGCAAGCTTTAGAACACTGAGTTCTTAAAGTAAGAGCTGTGTCAGTATTATTACCCAGGGTGTCACAGATGATAAGCGTAGATTAAAGATAAGCAGAACTGAACAGTCTGCAGATCAGAGATGATGGTAAGGTGATACTCTGAAGAGACTCCTCGCATGTAGGCTGTTTTTCTGCAGTGCTCAACCACCCTTCTTTGTAGGGTGCAACTGCACAGAGCAGTTCTCCTCTGAGGCCTTGCATTAGCGGGAGTAACACTGACTATCCAGAAAAGAAAACCAGCTTGAAATCCTGTGGAATATAATAGTCTCCCTCAATCACATCAAGCCTTAAGTCCCTCCACATTCTGAGTGCCTCTTATCTGCATCCCAAGTCTCCAAGGTCAATATGAGTATTTCTTTCTCTCACTGACCTCTGGGAAAACATTTGGATGAATGTTATTTATCCCCTTGGTGTCCTGCCTGTCTAGGAGATGTATACAAAACAGCATGCAAACAGTGCTTGGAATGAACACAATGAGGCAGATTTGATCCAAATAACAACGGAAGCCTGTCACACACCTAAATCAACAGGCAAACATGCCAATGAACACAGTAGTTTGCAGGGTGATGTGGTAGGAGTAGCACGTTGCTGCCTGGACAGTCAGTCTGAAGGCTCTAACACACAAATGAAATGAATTGTTCTGGTCTCAGCTCTCAGATTCTGTTTTCATTCTGGGCACCATGGAAGAGCTGTGACATTGCTCTCAATCCTCTTCTGCCTGTCTAAGCAGTGGACAGACAGTGACCTCTGTTCCCTCTGCAGGAAGATACTGCATGATTTCCCATTCTGCTGGTGAAGTAAGGAAGCAGAGCTACACTGGCTGCTCTGTAAACAGAGTAAAACAAACAAACAAAAAAATTCCCAATGACTCTAAGGTGGACATAGAGAAAAGTAGCCAGACCAACAGCAAGGAGTCAGTGACTCTTCCACAGCAGGTCACAGGCAGTGGGACCTCAAGCATATGTATGTGTGCCTGAGAGTGTCTTGCAATGCTCACTGCTCTGAGTTGGAAACTTCCCAAACAGAAAGCAGTAGAGGAAACATGACCCGAGGTGATTTGTACAATTCTGCTGAGGAGCAAGGAGCTGACTCCAAGATTTGTCAGGACCTACCTAAGAGAGGTTGGAAGGAAGGTGCCAACTTGAACTGAAAGAGGAGAAAAGGGGGAAGATGAAGGCAGAGTTTGGGTGCCCTGTTGCACATAGCTATCAGAGAGGAGCAGCACAAAGGGGACAAGGAATCATGTCTGCTAATCCCCAGTGCATTTGGTTCCTCCAAAAAACAAGGCAAAGCCTAGGAAGATCTGGTGGTAGAGTATTGTGCCTGGGGCATATGCTGAATGTATATGCATGTAGCCTAAATGATCCATGTGCATTTGTCCTTGCCCCTGTAGCCATTCGAGAGAAGATGAGCGTCTACCATCTGAGTAAGAACCTGTCTTTTTATCACTCTTTTTTTCTCGCCATGCAAAATGCAACCTGCCTGTGTCTAGATAGCTCTGCAAGCTGTCCCTTCAAAGTCACAGGTGGATCTGAAGCAAGTTGACAGCTCATGATGGACCTTGGGAGAGTATCTTGAATGACCAGCAATTTCATTTGAGCTGTGTTGGCTCAAAGGAGCCAACTATAGTGAGACAGAACTGGGAAAGCAATGACATGGGATTCACCCCTAAAAGCACATTTTAAATTGATCAATTAAAACCCCATCTCTTTAAATATAAAAGTGTAGTATGTTTGGTATGAGCTCAAAAGAAGCTTTCATCTGCAGCTGTACATTGAATTAAGGACTTTGTCTATAATAACTCAAACTATGTCCCTGGTCAATCAGATACAGCACCTGCATTTTCAACATGTATTTCCTGTTGTGGATTTTTGCTTCCAGCTTTATTGTCCCCCAGTTATGTCTTCTGGTCTATGTTTGATAGCTGCTTGGTCCAAATACTTTGATAGATTTTCAGATCCTTTTGTAACTTAGCAGAGATTTGCTAAGTCCAAATAGTAAACCTAGAAACCTTGCTTTTGCATTTGTGCTATTTATTTATACAAATCAAGAAGCCAAGGCTTCCTAGTGATTCTGTACTGTCCTTTGGTACTCTGAGTCAATCTCCACGTACTCTCTGTTTATCTACGCAATTGAACCAACACTGACTGCAGCCTTCACTCTTGAAAGGCATCAGGCAGCCTTACTTGTGTGACAGCTGCAGATGGCCAGGCAGAGGTTTCAACCAAATATCCTGAAATGTCCTTAAAAATTTTCAGTTTCAAACACCCGAGGCAAGATGGCTACAAGACTATGCTTTGAAAAGCACCCATCTGCATGGCCTAAGCCCTTAACATGGTTCATAAGTGTTCTGTCACAACTTAAATCAAACTAATCCTTTCACTTCCCTCTACGTTCATGCTACTGGGAAAATAAGTTTGTTTACCTATCTCTTAACAACTTCTACAAGGGCCATGAAATCAGGAATTTATGCAATTTTTGTGCTCCTTCAGCATCTTCCTTTTCAGGATCACAACGTGTCCTCTGGCTATGTTAAGGAAACCTCCTGTATTACTTGCATTTAATTAAATTACTTGCTCAACTTGTACAAGTAGGAAGGCAGCCCCTGTCACTATACTCCTGTGCACTTATGTTGAATTCAGCAACTTCAAAATGCTTCCCAGAGCAAATTAATTTAGAAACTTTGGTGGCACCTTCCTTTAATTAGTTAAAAACCCTTTAATATTAAGTTTTACTTTATTATTTGAACAGTTTAGAAAAAGCCCTCTTTTCCCTGCTGTGTATCAATGCCCCAGAATTCAAGCTCTCAGCACTTTGATGCATTATTTCACATTTCTCCCTGCCCATTGCCCTCTGAAGCTGTGGCTCACTTTCCCAGCGTGAAAGCAGCAGAGGAATTAGCTTGATGTCCTCTTTCCTTTATTGTCCTTTCCATAGGGTTCTTTCTGTCCACATGAGGTTCCTGTGTGTTCATTCCCAGCCGTGCTTCTGCCTGTGTGCTATTCTGCTGCAGTTAATGATCCCTTTGAGATTTAGACCCCGGGACTCAGGATTTCCTAGTGCTGGCTGCAGACACAGATTCCTGACGCTGCAGCACTTGGTGTGAGAATAGGGGAAATCGATTGACTTCTGAGGGATAAGTTACTGCTTTTTGTTTACTTTGGCTTTTGTTTGTAAGCCATGCAATGTGCTATGCATTTTTTTAACTCTTCCTTCACAAGCTTTCGCAACGTGAATGTTGCTCACGTCTCTTCAAGTTGCCTGTTCATCATTCTTGGTGTGATGCTTGCTACAACATTGCTGTAGATCTGCCTGCATTGATCTGATCTGCCACGAGCCTCTCAGTCCCAAATCTGGACATGAACATGAGACCAAACCTTGGCAACCTGTTACTTACTGCATCTACTTGGTTTCTCAAGTTAGAGAAAGCCCCTGAAAGAGGACCAAGGTTGGACGGTGTTATCGTACCCACAGCTCTCTTTGCAATCCTCACCAGGCTCGCTGTCCCTTCGAGCCCCAGAATACTGAAATCCCACATGAATCATGCACTTTCCCCTTCCCCTCTTTCTGCAAATCTCTTATCTGTATAAACACTTCCTGGACTGCCTGAGTTCTCATACTGCCCAGGAGCTCAAACACAATTCGACTGAACAGACTTCTGAACTGGGAGATTTATGATTTTTGTGAGTGAGGCTGCAGGTTGTTTTTGTTCCAATTAAACAATGGAAATAAGGAAAAACAAATGCTGCTGTAAAAATAATCACAGAATCCATGTGATGTGGGAGACAGAAATTAAGTTCACTGCTACTTTGCACATATGTGCATACTCCACATCCCTGTATATGGCTGTATTACCCCGGACAAAAAATTAAATGTATTGCTTAATTATGAAATACCTGGGGTTGCACTACTTTCTTAGACTTTAATCTAAGTTCTAGATCCCAGCTTTTAAAAGATAACTTGGACACCATTTTTTTTGTTTTGTTTTGTTTTAAATTTTATTGTAGTGCATAAAAGCCCACAGTACTATCCTGGGTTTTGGGAAAAAAAATTCTATGTATTACAATAATGGCTTTCACTTACAATTAAAAGAAAGTTGGGCCAAGCTTTGAAGGTTCATTTAATATTTGTATTTCCCCTTTTTTTTGTTGCTTTGCTTGTGTGTGGCTGTGAATGTGTTCTTGTGCTATTGTTTTTTTTTCTAGCTGTTTTGCAGACACCTTCTAATATCTTCTGGCCAACGGGGTGCAGACAGCTCCAGGTGGGACATGCTGTGCTAGGCCGTTTGTAGGGAGATTTTTAATTGTTTGGGGCTTTGTTTTGTCTG
The DNA here is from genome assembly GCF_000700745.2 of Antrostomus carolinensis. Classification (NCBI taxonomy): domain Eukaryota; kingdom Metazoa; phylum Chordata; class Aves; order Caprimulgiformes; family Caprimulgidae; genus Antrostomus; species Antrostomus carolinensis. The sequence goes on along the minus strand of NW_010326877.1, from coordinate 22,845 downwards.
TCCCTAATGAAGTTTGTGTAATTGGGTGGGGGTAAATGAGGTACCTACTTTTTCAGGCAGAGCAATAAAAGAAGCAGTACCAGTAGAAGGGACTCTGTGATAATTCACAGTGCCATACCTGTTGAGAACTTACCTGTAATATACAGGAGATAGTGTAATGTATGTCTACAGCATATAAAGATATCTCTGCAAAAAATTTCTGATCTGATCAGATGAACTTCCAAATGAAATATTTGTCTATACAAAGAATAACTTATTCATATATCTAATAATTGTTATTATCATTAGATGTCTTCTAAGATGAACTTTTTACAATACTATATCATTTACAGCAGGAGTCAAATTAAGTGTCCAGTTTTGCAATTATTTGAGAAAATAATGCATTTAAAATTTCATGTGTAATTCTCAAAGAGATAAGGACCTTTAAAATTATTTTTTTATTGTCTTATTTTTTGCAGTAAGCTTGGAAATTATATTAGAACCTAAATTAATTGTACATAGCACTGGGACTTTGAGGGAATGGTCTTACATGATGAATGGAGGAACATGAGTGTTGGCTGAGCCTTTTGCTGAGGTTCATCTCTCTCTGATAACTGTGTAGGGAGCCTGAATCACTCCTAATTTAAAAGGGATGATACCACTCCTTTACTGTGACTAGGAAGTTCATCAAAGCAGCTGCCCTGGATCAGACCAAGGTCTTTCTTCTCCAGCTCAGTATCCTGTGTCCAGCACTGGCTGTAAGTGATAGACAGGGAAGAGTGAAGCCAGGAAAAGCAAATAGGATGCTTCCCTGGAGCAGCCTCCTGACCTCTGTCTTCAACTTGGGAATTTCTCCAGCCAGTTGTGTTTTCTGTATGTTTAGTAACCCCCATTGAATTTCTGTTCTATGTACTTGCCTGCTCTCCCCTTGAGCTGAGCTAAATTTCACATGCATCACATCTGCTGACAGTGACTTCAGTGGGGGAAGCAAGTACCACCTCCATGTGTTTTAAACCTCATCGGCATGAGCTTCTTCTGAGGTCTTTAAATCTAGCGACCCAAAGAGATATATGTGAACATAGTCAATCCCTTTCTGTCTCTTCCATCCAAAGAAGCTGGAAAGGCATCATGTCATAAGTGTTGTCCATGCCCTGTGTGTGAGGCTCTGCAGCCTCATCCCTTATCTCCTGGGGCTTAGGCTACCTGGGCTCATGGCCAGCTCTCACCTGATGCAAATGGGCAACCTGGTATCAGACCGCTGAGAAAAAAGTCATAGTGAAACAGCAGGAGCCTGGCTGAGGTCTCCTTTGCTTTGTCTGGCAGCTGCAGTCAAGCTCAGGCCCTTACCCTTGATGCCATCCCAAACTGTGTTGCAGAAATGCCAGTGCCCAGCCTTGCACCTTGCTCATCCTCACCCCAACCCACTGACTTGCCTTCTTGCTTGGCCTCAGCTCTACCTCATCATTGTGGACCTGTCTGGTGATCCACGGGCTGTGGCTGACCCTGGCTACTATCCATGGGGACTTATGGGATAGGGCTGTTGGTGTTGTCACCTCCCTAATGGCCTTGTTGTCACCATTGGCTCTGGCTTGCTATCCCCTGCAGAGCATCCAGCTCTTGCTGTTCCTCAACTTGCTTTCTTATCTCACCCGTGCATTATAATTTTGTCAAGTCATTCTGGGTTGATGAACAAGTCTACATTATTAGCAATGTCCTCCTTTCCCTTCCCCAATTCTATTCTATGTACAAGACCTACAAGTCAGTCACTAGTAAAGCTGACAGTTTTAATCTTTTACCAGACCCTTGCTTTCATCCCATTGTACCCTCTTGTCCTGGTTTGCAGCTGAGATAAAGCTACATTTCCTTTTAGGAGCTAGAATAGTGCTGTATTTTGGTTTCAGTATGGGATTTGTTATGAGAGAAACATTGATAACATACCATTGTTTTAATTTTCTCCCCGGAATTTGAAGGACTTTGTATTTTGTTAGTCTAGAAGTGCAAGATCTACAGGGGATGAGGAATATTTAAATTAATAAGCTAAATTGGCATTTGGATATGGTAATAGGCTATTCCATATCATATAATGTAATGTTTGGTATATTAATGAGGTTGTCTCCCTCTCTTGCTCTCTCTGGCTTTTGCTTGGGTTCTCGCTCTTCTGAGATTGCAGTTTCAGTTCAGGATTGTCGCTCCTTCGGGATTGTTATCTGGGAACAGACCAGGCTTGGTCATTGGGTGCTGAGCAGTTGCATTGTATATCACTCATTTGCATATTTTATTCCTATTATTATTATCATCATCATTATTATTTAAATATAATTAATATTTTAAGTTTTATTTTATTTCGATTATTAAATTGTTCTTATCTCAACCTACGAGTCTCCTTACCCTTGCCCCCAGTTCTCTTCTGTATCCCCTGGCAGGGGGAGAGTGAGTGAATGGCTGCGTTTGGCTACTAGCCAAGTGCTAGCCAAGGGCAACTGCCACACCTCTACATGAACGACACAGCCTGGCTCATATGACTTGTCTGTAAGAAAGCCTAATAACGTCAAGGCATAAAACAAGGAAGTTTTAAAATGCATATTCTTTCAGTTTCAGCATATCAGAGACATAAAGAAAAATTATGATGACTATGAAGAAGTATGAGAAAACGGCCCAGATTTATGGATTTGTTAGCATTTACAGTAATAATACATTATTACATTATTTCTCATGGTGGAAATTAAGGTCACAAAATTCTATCTGCACAGAAATATAGACAAAGCAACTAGTCTTTAAAAAAAAAAGTTTTGAAGTGCTGTTGAAAGCTGTATTTTCTTACAGTTCTGATGAACTGCTAAACATCTGAGTTTATCGAGTTCTTTTACAATTATTGGATTAAGAGAGCCATTCTTTTTTTATCCTTTTACAAGTTCTTGTCTAAGCTATAAAGTGCAATGAAAGTATGAGATCTATTTGCTAGTTTGAAATGCTTTGTCCTGCTAGCTCACTCTAATTCCCTGTTACAAATCCTCTGGCCCTGTTATGGGTTGCTCAGCAGAAGTGAAATAATGTCATTTGTTAAACAAAGCAGACTGTCTTTCTTTGTAGAATTCACAAATTCTTTCAGCCGTGTGAAATCCGTGTTAACAATCAGCTCACAGTGAAAAGGTCCCAGTTAAACACTTACCACAAAAAACATGAGATTTGTGTACCATCTGAGGGCACAAAAAATGCCATTTCCCAAAACTTTACCTGGATCCTTAAATAAGTCAATTAGTTTGTTGCCAAGATTTTGTGACCACGAGACACAGGAACGTGAACCATGCTGCATGCAGGAGAAGAGAACGAAAGACAGACCTCTGGCAGGGAGAACAACACAGGTCCAACCTTCCACTGAGTTAATTTTTTCTTCCCTTCTCCTCTGTTCGGGTTTTGCAGATATTTTTTCTGTATATTTCAGCTGATAGATGGGCTTCATGCTTTGCTGAAAGAGGTCTTCTGGGACTGGTGGAGAGGGAAACAGCAGAAAATATCTTCTTATAAAGTTCTGTCTTTTGAATTCCTTTATTTTGCTGAAGTTCTGCCTTTTCCCTGTCTAGGTTTCTTTGGATGGAGGCAGTTCTTTACCTTTGAAGGGAATAATTGCAGGATAGACACACTATTTAAAACAATCATATCTCAACTTTCAGAAGGGAAAGAATGCAGCTCTTTTACTGAGAATCCATTGTGCCCAGATATGTCTGAATTGAGGCTCTGTTGTGGTCAAAAATTATTTACTGCTTTCTAGGGAATGTTAATCTCTCTAACACCTTGAACTACACCAGGGTGTGACAGCGGAAAGGAATTTGAGTAAATCCTTTGTATCTATCTACATGACTTCTAAACACCAGCAGTGTAATCCCTCTGAGATTCAAAGATACTGCTTCAGCTTCAAGCACTAGAGGCTAACTAGGCAACTTGAACCCAAGACCAGCTTCTCTGGTGCTGCATTTTTGTTACAGATTTGTAAGACCAGAAAGGGTGAGCTCATTTAGTTAAATCTGTTTAAAATTCCCTGTATTAGTAACTGGTTTAGTAGATTTTCCTGAGTTAGAGGATTTTTTTTTTTTAAAAATCAGTTTTAATTCACTTTTCGGAACACAGAATCCAACTCACTAATATAACTGCTTTGGTGGATAGCTGTGTTTGACATTAAGCCTTCATTTCCATTTTCAACTGAAGCTGATTTCATACTTATTTTCAGTAACTGGATCTCATCTGTCTCAGCTAGGTTGAACAACCCTCTCTCAAATGCACACTTCCCCCTTAACACTTGCAGCTATAGATTGCATTGAATTTCCCCCAAACCTTGTGTCTAATAGGCTTTATATCTTGGTCTTGTCATTTTACAGCAAAAATCTCTTTTCCCCCACTGAATCATTCTCCAGACATTTTTCTATACACCTCCATCATCTTTCTGGAGTTGCAGGTGCCACAACAACTCATTTCTGATCTCAGCAGTGTCTAAAATAGGTCAGTATGATGGCAGTGTTCTAGTTTATATATCCAATGAGTTAGCCTCTTTGGTGTCAGATTTGCACTGGGAGGAGTGCTCTGTCTGTTGGCTAAAAGGAGTTTCCTTTATTGTTTTTAGTAATTTCTTGACAGAAGAGTCCCCACAAATACAGGTGTGTGTATACATCTATCATTAGCTATGTTGCCCTGAAAAAGAAGACTTGATTTACATATGTGGGACTGGAATTAAACCCATGGCAACTTGTTCACCTTAAATTACCACACCAAACACCATCCTCCCATCAAAATGTTTTTCCAAGGGCTTGAAGTTGTAGCATCTTTTGGATTTCAACATGTTACTGCTAGGAAGCCTCAGTTTGCTACTTCACTGCACTGACCACAAAGCAGGCTGGAGTGTTGCACATACCCTCATCTCTAGCCAGCAGAAACATCTTCCTAGGCAGTACAGATGAAACCACCGGCAGAAGGACTGCAGATCACCTACGGCACTGTTGTACCATTATTCTCTATTTCACATCTTAAAGCAACCACTGAACTTGCTCTGTCATCTGTTTGCTGCTGGGAGACTTCCCCTCTCAAGTTCTTTAATCTGTGTAAGTTTAGAAATCGATCAGGATTTTTAAAATAAAAAGGTGTAGTTCAGAGCAGGATATTGAAGCAGCTTTTATGGATTAACTTGTTCTGTGGGATTAGTGGCTGCTTCTTCTCATTATGGCAGTGCTGCAGCTTCCCTAGCTGTGATGTGTGGATGCAGTCCAGGCCTGGCCAGATCTCCCTTTTCTCTGAAGTAGTCACAGCCACTGTGTTTTATTCTTTGAAGTTGACTCTGGCTTTCCTTGGAGTGTAAAAAAGACTGGTGCTATTGCCTCCTAGAAGAGACTGTACACACATGCATCCATGTTTTTACTTGCAGCACACCCAACTGGCAACACAGGAGCAAAAGCAGCCCCATTCTGGTCACCTTTGTACATGTCAATTGGCACTGATGGGGAATGTAACAGTCTATGTATAAGGCAGATGACCATTAGGTACTGACTATCGCCTGGGTCATTAGAGGGACAACTCAGTCATCAAAGTCAACCACCCACCAGAGGAGAAACAAATAATAAAAGCAAACTATAAATAGGAAGACAGAGCTAGTATGAGCAGCCACTGCAGACTTCCTGGCCCCATCCTGTGGGTCACAGCAAGGTTGATCTCCACCACACTTCACATCTACATTTCATGTGTTTGCAGTCACCAGAGTGGCTATGTTCCTTCTTACAGATAGCAACAGGAAAACAACATCTGGGGAAAGTTTCTAAGACCTACAAGTAACCTTTGCTGCTGAAATGTTCCCCAGGAGACTGGGTGGTGTGTGCCAGGTAAAGATATAATGAGAGGTGTGATGTAGCCGCTGCACCTACTCTTCAGCAAAGCAGTGCCAGCCATGTCTCTCAGCAAAGCTTCATCCAGGCTTTGCTGGGCGATGACATTTCAGTTCTTGCTGCAGAGATAAAGCCAGCTTGTTTGTGAACACAGCAAAAAGGCCACCCTAATGAGCGTAAATGCTAAAGACCTGGCATATGTGCTCAAAAGAGCAGACAGTCCATCATCCTCATAGGAAAACCCTTCACATGGAAAGCTTCAAGATATCTAACTGCCCATCTTCAGCCTCAAAACTGAAGGGTGGCCTTTGAAACCTAGGATGCAGGACTGGAATGAGCATCAAGCATACCAGTGCTTTCATCTCATTTTTGATGTAGGAGCTTTGAGCTGATGTGGAAGTCATTTGATCTGCCTGACCTTTTGGAGAGTAATTGCTGGCTTAGAATTTACAAGTTGTTAAGAATTTATTTCAAGAGGAGGTGCTGCAACAGCAAGGCAATCTTGGAGCAAGGGGAGAGTTGGGTTTGAAGTGGGAAGCATGACTGCCAAAGGTAGAGTTACTTTGGATGTCACTGGAGAAGAGCAAATTGGATTAAGTAAGGCAAAATAAAAGGAGTCATCCTCCTCCACTTTCAATCACTTTCTATAAGCCAATTCACTTTGAATCTTTTTAGGATCTGGGGACATTGTGATCCAGTTTTAATGAAAACAGATTATTCTGGTTTCCAAGCTGATCTAGATGGTATTTTCTAGTCAGCAGAGAAAATACTGAAAATCTTGTAAGAGATCCTTTTCTCATAAAATGCCCAGCCCAATTTTGTGAATTCAGGAGGTTTTGGCTAGGCCAGATAAGCTTTGGAGAAACATCTGAATATTCACTCAAGCTGAACCCACACTCCAGACTGTGGTGTGAGCAGTTTCCTGCACTTCTGAGCTTCTGATGCTTTGAAAAATTTTACTGACTCGGGAAGAAGGACGACACTGAGAAAAAATACCTGCTGTCCCTCTGTAGTTAGTCTGCTGGATAAAGAGAAGCCCAGATGGTTGATGAAAGGCTAGTGGATAGGATAAATTCAGCATGGTTAATGTTCTCTCCCAGAGGCATGCAAATAAGTAATCATGAAAACCTCCCAGGTCCAGAGACCTCTCGGGAAATAATACTTACAAAAGCTGCTTTGGTGGTGATGGTTTAAGGTAAAAATTGCCTAGTAATTACTGCCACTCTTGCATATATAAGACATGCCTCCCATGAGAAAAAATGTGTCCCCTATTCAGCCTTGGTGCTTGTGTACTTCTCATCACATTAACATTTGAGCACCTCCCAAGCAGTCAAAAATAACCCCAAAATAGATGTTAAAAAAGGTGTTGTTTCCTCAGCCCAGTAAGAACACCACAGTCTTCCAGGCTGGCTCTAACCTTGTGCCAGTATGGTCAAGGGCAGGACTGCGTATTTCTGTGCATCTCTGAATCAATATTTTGACAAATTGCCATTTTCCCTCTGGCTTACCCAGTTTGCTGATATGTTGATAGGCTCTGTAGTGTCAGGGCTGATAGGGGATGCATGTCAAGCCTCAGTAAGACTCAAAGTCTCCTTCACTTATTTTGGACCCACTCAATGCAAAGCAACGTTTCCCATCTGGGAACTATTAGCATATGCTAAGCAGTCGTTAATGTATGCTAATGATGTCTGGAGGTTTTCAAAGAAACTTTTAATGACCAAAATGTGCAGAATGGCTGCAAAAGAACTTTTGAGTCAGCCCATAGGTCTTGGCAAGAGATTTGAGACATCAAGCCAGACTCCTCAAACAGTGCCCAGTGGCTTCACAGAGATGCTTAGTCCCTCAGGGAGAGAGGGAGCAGAAAGCAATGCCTTTCAGAGAGACTGGCTCTGGATGTGGACCATCAGTGAGGCTAGTGATGTAGGTAGCCACTGTAAGAGATCTGAATTAAAACAGAGGGGCTTTTTTCAGAAGCAGCAAGTGACTGAGAGTATTCTTGTTGTACTGGAGGCTGCAGAAGGTAGCAGACCCTGATGGAGACCACTCTTTGAGACAGGAGTTTTGTGCCCAGTCACTAAGGTAGGACGCACTAACATCCCATGGGTAGTCAAACAATGAGAAAGTACCCTTCACATGACTGCTACAACACTGAAACAGCGAGTTTTCCCTCTGTTATAAAATTGCTTCTTTAGTATCAAACATTAACAGTGCTATCAGCATTCTTATTTTAACAAGTTCTTGCCGTTAGCCTGATTTTTAGTGGTACTCAGTGACAGGACAAGGGGCAATGGGCATGAACTGGAACAGAGGAAGTTCCATCTGAACTTTACTGTGAGGGTGACAGAGCACTGGGACAGGCTGCCCAGAGAGATTGTGGATGAACATCTGGAGGTGTTCAAAACCCGCCTGGATGCTTTCCTGTGCAACCTGCTCGAGATGAACCTGCTTTGGCAGGGGGGTTGGACTAGATGATCTCCAGAGGTCCCTTCTAACCCCCACCATTCTGTGATTCTGTGATTCTGTGAAACGCTGGAATTAGTTAGCTGTGTAATTTAAACTCTGTCCTCTAATATATCTTTTTATTATGTCCCGCTATTCAAGCTCTGCTCTAAAGAGTTATCCATTTTCTAATGCACTTTTTTCCTATGGCACTCTGTCTTTATAGCCAAACTCTCAGATATAACTGGTCTTCAAGTCATTTTTACAGCATCATTCAGAGGTGAAGGACATGAGTAGCTTTTAACAGTGAAGATTAATATAAAGGATACATATTCATTTTGGTGTCTGGGCCAAGGCTGTGCATTTCACACATTAGATGTGGCAGGTAAAAATTCTGACTGTGGTTTCCATGACTTGTTCCAGGGAATGATGATCTCAGGGGAAAAAAGCCTTCTCTTCCTCTCCCCTCCTGCTTCCTTTCACCCATTCTCCACAGCCACCATGTCTCCTTGCCTCCCACCACTGCCCCGCTCTCCAACCCATGTTGCTGTTCCACACCCTCGTGCCATCACCAGTCCTGTCCTTCTACTTGTATTGTTAGGAGGATTCCTGAGTCTTCCTTTCCCTCCTCACCACCTACACATCTGTCTCTTGTCTTCTCTGCATTTGAATTCAGGATTTTTTCTCCTCCACATTTTCTCACCCCAATGAATATCACTGAGAGCACAAAAGAGACAGGCTCCTGGCTTTCCTTTCAGGTGCCTGGCACTGTTGCAGGCTGTGGAAGTCTGCAGCTGAAACTGTAAAGGAAGTCCTGCTTGACCTGAAGTTGAAACCTGCTCAGGGAGGATGAAAACTTGAGGATTCAACTGCTAAAATGAAAGGAATTTCTTAGTTATCCACTGAGCATGTGCAAATTCATCTTTCCAAAGGCGTATAACATAGCCAAATTTGGGCGGAATTTCAGGAGGGCAAAAGGGATATCTCTGATGAAAGGCAACCCTCTAACAAGTTCCTGCTCCAAGGAAGAGGGATGCCAGAGCTTTTCAAAGAAAAGGTCACAATTGCTTTTTAACTTGGACAAAACAATGAATTTTTCCTTACCCTCATTATTGGAAACGGCTGAGTTTGTGGACATTTTCCAAAAACTTGAGCCTGAGGCAGATACCTGGCATGGAAAATTTAATTCCAAATGATTATAGTTTGGCAATATTGTAAGCATTTGAAAACAGGGTCTTACAATGCAAGGGAGCATGCTTTCATTGCAATGTGAAAGGCCAAGCCACTGCTCCTACCTCCAGTCACAGCCCAACACCTTTCCTCATCACCCGTACCGCAAACAAAGCGGTAGTGTACACTCGAGCTAGGGCTAAACGCCTTTCAGGAGTTTGTGTTCTGGCCAGAAACAAGTTACTGGGATCAGTACTGAAGAAATGGTTTAAAGTGAATACTCGGTAATGTAGAGAGGTTTCGTAGCATAGAGGGGTTTGAGGAAGCATGGTTTACAGAGCTCCTTTCTGAGTTCTGCTTGTCTGCATTTACATGCATTCATCCTCTTCAAATGAATGTGGTTCAGTTTTATGACAAATGTGTCAGCCACAGCTTACCTTGCATCATCTCAGTTTCCAGCTACCTTGAGTTGGTCTGTCATTACCATTAATTCAGCCATCCATTTCCTTCTTTTATCACACCACCACCTTCACCTCTCCCTTGTCACGATCTGGAAGAATGAATGCATAGATACTGGCAACCACCAGGCAAAATTAGAGCAGCAGCTGCTGATGCCATGTAGCATGTGATTTTCCAGGGATAGCCCATCAGCCCCCTCCCAGTTGGTCCTTTCCTGAGTGCCAAGCACAGTTCCTGGCTTTTTGGCTGCATTTCACACACCATGGCAGATTCATGGGCCATGTTCTACTGGCATAGACCAATTCCTGGAAAAGGCAGAGGAATCATGAGCAGCTAACAAGCTCCAACTGAGTTACAGATATTTCACATCTGCCATGTATGAATCAGAACACAGTATCTGCCCCCATGGCCAAACCATTAGCTGCTCAGAGTACCTCAGGACAAATGGATCATGGCAGAAACTCAGGCATCCTCTACTGTTGTTGTGAGACCTGTTTGAGATCACCTTATGTTAGTTTTTCGCTGTATAGGTACATTGTCATCTCTGAACACTGCTGCACTGGATCTCATTGGAAAGATATGTGTCCTTTGCATGAAGCCCACCATAGTGGATGTTATGGCAGGGTACACAGCCTCTGTAATACTAGCTCTTTTTGCACAAGTTCTGAATGGCTTTAGAGGCTGGATCCTTGGATGATGTGAGCATCCAGGAGGTCTTCTGTAGCTTATGGAGTCTGCTAGGAGGTGAACGCTTTCAAAATTAAGTCTACTTTAGAGCTGCTGAAACCTTTATGAGTAGCAGTCCTCATCTGCATTAAAAGGTTTTCTTATTGCCTCAGTTATTTCACATACTGTTTTTGAATAGTGGCAGAGAATTGGATAGAAATTACCATATCAAAATTAGATAGAAATTACCTTCTTTATTGTCAGTTTATTGGGACATCAGAGAGGGGAGAAATGCAACAGGTACAGTTGTGCTGTCAGTGAAATCCGGGGATACCTGGGTTGCCTGAGAAATGGCCCTGGACATATATTTTTCTAAAGGTGCTGGAAACTACTACACAGGAGCCAACATCTGTTTTGTGAAATGAACAGTTATTTTTATTACCAGGATGGTCGAAAGGAGGAGAAAGCCAGCTGATTGTGTGCAGGTAATGAGAAGGGTGAGGGAAGTATTTCCAGTACTGGTGAAAAGAGATTTAGAGGCAATCGCAGCAGCATCTGACTAAAATCAGAAGTGATTAAAATCAGAAGAAAGGAGAGAAGCACGATGAATAAAACAAGAACGGACTGAAAGTGTAACAAAACATAACCGGTGCAGAAACACCAGCCTTTTATCTCATGCCTCAAGTGAAAACAAACCTGTTTTCCAGCAGAAGGAATAATAACCAGAAGTTGTTTTAGGAAGGTCCACGCAGGCTGATGGGCCCACCACAACAGCGAGCATCACCCGTAGGCAGTGCAGCAGCTAGATGGCATCGCCGGCTGCGCTATCAGCCGTTGCCTTCGCTCCCAGCATCGCCCATCACAGAGGCTTTCAGCTCGGCTTGCCCAGATACTGTTTTTGCTACAGGCTGTAGCTTTGGATTGAAAAACAAAGAGGATAAATTTTATTCAGAAGATTCAGCAGAAGTAAGAAAGATCCCAAATGACCTGGTCATATAGCCACTGACAGACCTATGTTTTCAGCCCTTTCTGAGTAATTTTGGCACCCTCTGGACTAGAGGTGTTTTCTAAAAGCATTGTAAAGACTTAAAAAGAGACAATGCCATAGTGAAAAATGTTTTTTTCCACTGTGGTGCTATAAGGACAAAAATTTGGTCTTGTCCACCTGTCTGTGGGAGGTGAACTGTGCCCCTCTCTTCTTTTTACATCTTTACTTCTCTAATTAGCTGTTACTATCCACTGTTATTTTTACATCTCTACTTAGCTGTTACTACAGCAATAGCAAAGTAACAGCAATAGCTCACAAACTCAATGGATGACCCTTCCAGCCATGCTATAAATTCCTGCATTGGCCCATTGAGGTTGGTGCAATCACATTCATGAAACTGTATGGAGTATGTTGCTGGTGAATATTTTAGCACTGCTGTCTATCCAGGCACCATTTTAATCTCTAGGAGCTTCAGACATGAGACTGAACTTTCTCAGTGTCAGGCTATTGGCCAGATCACAACCTTGTCCATGACACGAGAGTTTAACAAACTCCCTTTTTGACAAGATCAGCTGCTGGAGTGAGAAGCAGAGAGAGGACATCTGTTGTTTGGTTTGTAATCATCAGAAAAGCACAGTTTGCTGTGCTTTTATATTCTCTTAAAATCTCTTTGCAATTTCCTTCAGCTACTTTCGCCCTAGTTCCTACTCTTATCCCCTGCATGCATTTTTGGTAGGGAGGTACCAGCAGGAGCCAGTGGTAGAGATTCACCAAGAGCCTGGGAATGTGTGTTCAAGTGGCATCTGGGCACCTTACCTATCAGCTGTGTCTCATGGACGATGTGTTTTCAGGCTATCCTTTGCTCCATCATGCGTACACCCTGTCTCTGTTCTCCTGGGTGCCAAGCCCATGGGATAGGTCTTGCTTCTTCATCCTCCTAAGCAGGATTATATTAGGCAAATGGCCTCCATCCTTGTCTCCATCCCCTGACTTCTCTCAGTGCACTGGGGGTGTCAGGGAAGTCCTGTGGGAGGTTGGTCAGTGTCAGGAAGGCTTAATTTTTTGCTCAGGACCCAGAGAGCTGCCTTGAAGAGTCAGCTGCTGTCTACAGATCTTTGCAACAGCTTCAGGGACCATGGGGATGATTGTTTCTCTTAACTGTGGGCCAGTGGCAAAAAGGACCCACACGGAGAAACCCTCAGGGGAAAAAAACTCTAAAATAAACTCACAAACCCCCAACCATTGATTTTGCTTTTGAGACCTGCTTTGTTCAATTCTAACTTGAGAAATTCCAGCCATAGCACAAGTATGAGCCATGTTGTGTGCAAAATGGTGTCACTCACCCATGACTTTAAGAGATAGGGGCAAGAAATTAATTATGGGCTGAATGAAGCCAAAATGAGACCTTAGTGGTCTTTGACTCACAGTGTATTAAGCATTGTGAAAAATATGACATTTTCCCTTTCCCACAACTCTACCCCCCTGAAAAAAACCCTGTGGTACAAGCTCCATACACTGCATGGGGAAGTGCTGAGGGGTCCCACTGTATCACTTATTAGACAATTATCCAAAATCCAAACCCACCCCTCCAAGATAGGGCCAGGATTGTTACACAAGTGAAATGAAATACAACGGAGCTCCAACAGAGGAAGAATTGGGATGCAATCTGGTCCAATACCAAACAAATAATGATTTCTCATTTATTGAGAGATATTCTTGGCAACAATCAACAGATTGAAATATCCTTCCTCCCTTGTGCCTCCAAATCCTCTGTGAACAAGCCCAAACTCATCTGTTCCAGGCTGCAGAAGAAAGGTCATTACTCCACTGTCTGCAGGATGAGCAGTGCATCTGGAGGAGCACAGCTCTGCTCAGGGAGCTCGGGGAAGATGTTTGCAACTGTGCCACCCCTTGCCAAGACTCTATTGCTTTTCCCTGTGTTTTCCAGGCTAAGTTTCTGAAAGTTAATGATCAGTTCTGAGCTAGCAAACAGTGTCAAATTAAAAGGGAAAAACAGAATAAGCAGTTCATCTCAGCTGGGGAAGCTAAAATATCTCTGCAGTGGGATGTCGTCCTTATGTTTTATTTGCTGTGGCTACCTCACCTTAGGAGGGAGCTGCGTAAGCCAGAGGGTGAAAGCCAAAGGGAAGACAGCATTGCCATATGCTCGCTGTCCCTCTTCTTGCTGCACCTGTGAGCTTTCTCTGCCCTTCACCCTCACTTTTTTTTTGATGCATTCCCCTTCAGGCTCAGAAACATCTCCCTCGATGTCTCTGCAGTTTACTGCACCCCAGATTCCTTCCCTCTGGCCTGTTCCCCAACTCAACCATTCTTCCCCAGAAGGCCAAGAGACTCTCCTGTATTGGCTAAAATGATGTTCTAATCTAGACTAAAATCCTTTTTCGATCCTGGCTAGAAATATACTCAAACCATTGGTTTGACTGACCAAGCTGTAATGCTTCTACAATCCTGCCCATGGTTACAGTCCCAGCAGTGAGTGCTCATGTGCCCCCTCCCAGGACTGACCCCATGGCCTCTTATCCTACCAGCCCTGGTCATTGACACCTGTCATCCAGTGACGTCCTTAGCTCAGAATGAGATCCCGTGGTTTGGGCTGGAAAGCAAAACACAACTTCTTACCAGAAATCCTGTGTGTCATACTCTTATTACATATTTAAATCATAGGAAACTTTTAGCACTTTCAGTTGGTGGAGAAAAAAAATGTTCATTTTAAAATACCCAAGAGATGTGGTCCAGGCAGTTTTGCATGAGGATATGAATAAGCATTTTTTGGAAAGATACAAGTAGCAGCTCTTTCCTCATCCTGCACCTTGACCCGTTACTTGAAACTGCCTTTTGAAACTTCTATTTCTGCAAACTGAGGTCTTGTAGTGTTAATCTCCTACATGGAGATACTTAAAACCTGGACTCCTTGCTCACTCTCTTAACTAGGCCAGGGAGAAACTGTGAACGATTCTCCTTGAAGAGGGGAACTCCCTGCTGCTGGCGGCAGCTCAAGCATTTACTACAAGGGGAAAAGGGTGCACATCTGTGCCTTGGTGGGGGCAGCAAGGACTGTAGCCAAGTCCAGTCCTGCGTACTCAGCCCTCCAACATCGCAGCTGTACCTCATACCAATGACACAATGCTCTCTGAGCACAGCAATGGGATGGCGCAAACTTGCCACAGCAGCCCTCCAGCACTCTGAGCTCCAAGACTCACTGGTTTTCTCCAACAATTGCTGAAATTGTTCCAAATATATTATGAGAAGTGATCTTGCGTCAGTTTAAACAAATTGCTTTTAGGGTAAATGTTCGGTTTTGCTTTTAGGCTAGTTTGAAAAACATGTTTTTGTTGTTTTTTTTTTTTTTTTTAAGTATGACCCAGGGTGAAAAATAACTTTTTTGGTTATTGAATGAAAAAAGCTCTTAGTATCAAGGAATAAGTGTTTCCAGTGCATATAGGTCAGGGTTAACACTGAGTAATTCTTAGATAGGCTAGTTAATGACTATGATATGCGAAGAAGTTCTGTTTCCAAACCAATACAAGCCAAAAGTTCACCTTAGCAGCTCCATAAAATCACTATGACGTCCCTCAGAGATGAAAAGGGACAAAGGTGCATGTAGACTTTATTAGTTAAAAATCTTTGCCTCTCATTATGATTTTTTTTTTTTTTTGTATTGGGTTGGAAGAAAGGCAAGGTCCTTGTCTGATCAGCTCATACAGAGATCCCCCCATTTTGAAAATGTGTCAACAAAACTTTGTGAGGATATTTTTGGATATTGATCAAATCTTCATTTGTTGCTTTCTAGAGTGACCAGCCTCAGAAAGAACCCACAGGTATTTAACTTAAATTCTGCTTTGCTGTGCCGTTCTGACAACTCCATGAAATGCTCTCTCTTTTTTGTAGATGACCCATTTATTGTTTGTGCAAATTACATTTTGCTTCTCAGTCCTTCTTTTAGTTGCCAGCAGTGCACCTGAGCAGTAATGCATCACCTTCACTAAGATGCTCACCTTTCCCTCCACCTCCTTAAACCTCATCAAAGAGCTAAAAGGAAGAGCATGGTGGAAAAAAAGCCTATGAAGCTGCCTTGCTTGTCCCAAGGCCTGTGTGGAGTAGGAGCTGTGCATTTGCTGGTGGTAGGGTGATTAGTGAAGACGGAAAGTGGCGCGTTCTTTGCTTTTTTTTGTATTTTTACTATACATGCAGATTGAGTAACAGC